>NC_083761.1:80968752-80993752 GCF_963514075.1 Conger conger
GATCTCTCCAGAGTTGTTCAGTCGGATTCAAGTCTGGGCTCTGGCTGGGCCACTCAAGGACATTCACAGAGTTGTCCTGAAGCCACTCCTTTGATATCTTGGCTGTGTGCTTAGGGTCGTTGTCCTGCTGAAAGATGAACCGTCGCCCCAGTCTGAGGTCAAGAGCACTCTGGAGCAGGTTATCATCCAGGATGTCTCTGTACATTACTGCATTCATCTTTCCCTCAATCCTGACTAGTCTCCCAGTTCCTGCCGCTGAAAGACATCCCCACAGCATGATGCTGCCGCCACCATGCTTCACTGTAGGGATGGTATTGGCCAGGTGATGAGCGGTGCCTGGTTTCCTCCAAACATGATGCCTGGCATTCATGCCAAAGAGTTCAATCTTTGTCTCACCAGACCAGAGAATTTTGTTTCTCATGGTCTGAGAGTCCTTCAGGTGGCAAACTCCAGGTGGGCTGCCATGTGCCTTTTACTAAGGCGTGGCTTCAGTCTGGCCACTCTACCATACAGGCCTGATTGGTGGATTGCTGCAGAGATGGTTGTCCTTCTGGAAGGTTCTCCTCTCTCCACAGAGGAACGCTGGAGCTCTGACAGAGTGACAATCGGGTTCTTGGTCACCTCCCTGACTAAGGCCCTTCTCCCCCGATTGCTCAGTTTAGACAGACGGCCAGCTCTAGGAAGAGTCCTGGTGGTTCCGAACTTCTTCCATTTACGGATGATGGAGGCCACTGTGCTCATTTGAACCTTCAAAGCAGCCAAAATTTTTCTGTACCCTTCCCCAGATTTGCGCCTCGAGACAATCCTGTCTCGGAGGTCTACAGACAATTCCTTTTGACTTCATGCTTGGTTTGTGCTCTGACATGCACTGTCAACTGTGGGACCTTATATAGACAGGTGTGTGCCTTTCCAAATCATGTCCAATTAACTGAATTCACCACAGGTGGACTCCAATTAAGCTGTAGAAACATCTCAAGGTTGATCAGTGGAAACAGAATGCACCTTAGCTCAATTTTGAGCTTCATGGCAAAGGCTGTGAATACTTATATACATGTGATTTCTTAGTTTTTTATTTTTAATAAATTTGCAAAGATTTAAAAAAAACTTCTTTCATGTTGTCATTATGGGGTGTTGTGTGTAGAATTTTGAGGAAAAAAATGAATTTATTCCATTTTGGAATAAGGCTGTAACATAACAAAATGTGGGAAAAGTGAAGCGCTGTGAATACTTTCTGGATGCACTGTATGTGTCTTTGTGTGTGTGTGTGTGTGTCTGCGTGTATGTGTCTGTGTGTTTGTGTGTGTGAGCGTGTGTGTGTGTGTGTATGTGAGTGTGTGTGTATGTATAGGTTTGTACACATGCCTGTGTGTGTGTGTGTATGTGTGCATGTATGTGTTTGAGTGTGTGTATGTATAGGTGTGTATACATGCCAGTGTGTGTGTGTGTGTGTGCATGTGTGTGAGTGTGTGTATGGGTGTGTGTGTGTATCTATAGGTGTGTATACATGACAGTGTGTGTGTGTGTATGTATATGTATGTATTTGTGTGTGTGTGTGTGTGTACATGACTGTGACCTGCGAGGTCGGTGGTTCGATCCCCGGTGTAGCCACAATAAGATCCGTACAGCCATTGGGCCCTTGAGCAAGGCCCTTAACCCTGCATTGCTCCAGGGGAGGATTGTCTCCTGCTTAGTTTAATCAACTGTACGTCTCTCTGGATAAGAGCGTCTGCCAAATGCCATTAATGTAATCTAATGTAACTACAAGAAAATAAATGTGTCAACATATTTTATACACACACTAAGTATATTTCTAAAACATGTGTAATTCAACTCACCTTCGTCACTGACAGAACAGATTACTATATTGCCTGTTGCCCACCTCCTTTTACACATTTCATATTAGGTGTTAACTTCTGTGAAAGCAAACACAAGCAGTATCTGTTACAGGCAATGATGGAAAAAATTTAATATTTACTTAAAGCTAAATATTTATATTCAAAGACAGAGACTGAGCGAGAGAGACAGAGAGAGACAGAGAGAGAGAGAGAGAGAGAGAGAGAGAGAGAGAGGGAGAGAAAGTGAGAGAGAGAGAGAGAGAGAGAGAGAGAGAGAGAAAGTGAGAGAGAAATAAGGTGGTCCCAGCCCCTTCCTGCAGCTGTGTTTGATTTATTTGATTGACAGGCGGATGGGGGTCTCAAAGAGTCAGACAGATTTAAAACAGGCCTTGCAAAATCAGAGCCTGAACCCCCAAAGGAATATAACACAAACACACACACACACACACACCTACACACACACTGACACACACACATACACACATTCACACACACCACGCACACACACACACACACACACACACCTACACACACACTGACACACACACACACACACACACATACACACATACACACATTCACACACACCACACACCACGCACACACACACACACACACACACACACACACACACACACAAAGAAATATACACAGGCTACAGTGGGGGTGGGTTCTGTGAGGTTTTCCATCAAAGAAGTTGTGGGCACAGAGTGAGATCAGAAATATGTGATTAGAATATGTTCTCAACTGAATGTAAAACCATACTGATGCTGATGCAACAGTGACGTTCAAGATCGCAAACGTTAGCTAACGTTCACAAACATATTCAAACTTTTTTGAATGCTAGTTAACATTAGCTCACTACTTTAAAAGGTGATGGGGAGAGAGAGAGAGAGAGGGAGAGAGAGAGAGAGCGGGAGAGAGAGAGGGAGGGAGAGGGATAGAGAGAGAGAGAGAGAGAGAGGGAGAGAGAGAGAGAGGGAACAGACATGGCTGTCCACGGGGAAGACATGGAGAGAACACAAGATCATTCGGCTGTTATAATACACTTTAACCAATGTAGTATTTGTTTCTTACCTTAAAAAATAAATCACAGATCAGTGACGAATCAGCCAGCTGGCATTGTTAAATCTAAGTCGCATCCATTTGTATTCATAAAAATATGGCAGCTGGTGTTTCAAGCTGGTCATAGCTGGACTTCACAACAGGGGCGTGAGGGTTTAGCTGCTGGGGTGGAGGACTTTGAAACTGATCACACAATGAAATTAAGTGTGTTCTCGTGCTGGCCCTATGCTAGGCAGCAAGGGCTCCTTGCTTGGATGACCGCAAAAAAAGAAAGAAAACTGTTTATGAAATATATCACACAGACTTTAGGAGATACAGACACTGCCAAAACAATAGGCGTGGGTGTACAGAAATAAGTTTATGAAAGAAAAGGTCACTAACAGTTATTTTGGCATTAGATCTGGCTTCTGATGGTTGACTGTTGAGGGCACATGTTCACAAAGTGTTGCAGTCAAGGGGCGACATGGCTCAGGCGGTAAGAGCAGTCGTCTCATTGGCTCAGGCCGTAAGAGCAGTCGTCTCATTGGCTCAGGCGGTAAGAGCAGTCGTCTCATTGGCTCAGGCCGTAAGAGCAGTCGTCTCATTGGCTCAGGCGGTAAGAGCAGTCGTCTCATTGGCTCAGGCGGTAAGAGCAGTCGTCTCATTGGCTCAGGCAGTCAGAGCAGTCGTCTCATTGGCTCAGGCAGTAAGAGCAGTCGTCTCATTGGCTCAGGCGGTAAGAGCAGTCGTCTCATTGGCTCAGGCCGTAAGAGCAGTCATCTCATTGGCTCAGGCAGTAAGAGCAGTCGTCTCATTGGCTCAGGCGGTAAGAGCAGTCGTCTCATTGGCTCAGGCAGTAAGAGCAGTTGTCTCATTGGTTCAGGCAGTAAGAACAGTCATCTCATTGGCTCAGGCAGTAAGAGCAGTCGTCTGGCAGTCGGAGGGTTTGCCGGTTCGATCCCCCGCCCGGGCTGTGTCGAAGTGTCCCTGAGCGAGACACCTAACCCCTAAATGCTCCTGACAAGCTGGTCAACGCCCTGCATGGCAGCCAATCGCCGTCGGTGTGTGAGTCTGTGTGTATGAATGGGTGAATGAGAAGCATCAATTGTACAGCGATTTGGATAAAGGCGCTATATGAATTCCAACCATTTACCATTCTAGTATAGAAAAAATGAATTAATAAATAAAAGAATAGCACTGGAATATCAACCAAATATCTATTATTTTCACAACTCATCTACTAGCAATTTAAGACGAGGTTAAAGTACACTGCTACCTTTCTCATCTCATCGAGCTCCGATGAAAAACAGAGGCGTTGAATGTAAAATGCACTGGGTTAACACCAGAGATATGCTGCAAGAAAGCAGCTTTATACAAAGATGCTTTACCGAGAAACAGAAGGGCAGAAATGAAAAGGGCAAACAGCATGCCAGAACCACAAAACAGCAAGTACTGGAGATAAAACGTGAAGGAGGGGGGGGGGGGGGATATTAGGAGCAAGGGGACAGGAGAGTAGGGGAGGGGATGGGATGGTAAATGGTTGGTATTTATATAGTGCCTTTATCCAAAGCGCTGTACAAATGATGCTTCTCCATTCACCCATTCATACACACACTCGCACACCGACGGCGATTGGCTGCCATGCAAGGCGCCGACCAGCTCGTCAGGAGCATTTGGGGGTTAGGTGTCTTGCTCAGGGACACTTCGACACAGCCCGGGCGGGGGATCAAACCGGCAAACCCTCCGACTGCCAGACGACTGCTCTTACCGCCTGAGCCAATGAGACGACTGCTCTTACCGCCTGAGCCAATGAGATGACTGCTCTTACCGCCTGAGCCAATGAGACGACTGCTCTTACCGCCTGAGCCAATGAGACGACTGCTCTTACCGCCTGAGCCAATGAGACGACTGCTCTTACCGCCTGAGCCAATGAGACGACTGCTCTTACCGCCTGAGCCAATGAGACGACTGCTCTTACTGCCTGAGCCATGTCGCCCCCATGGGGGGGAGAGGAGGGGATGGAGGAGCGTGTAAAACGTTATGAGTTATGATTCCTGGAGCGGTGGCTGTCTCCTGGCATGGACAGACGCTCTGGCGGTGTCCAGGAGCGTGACAGCTCTGCAGCCCTCTCTCAGCTCTCAGAGCCGTGAACGGGCCAGGCTCCAGAGGGAGGGGGGCCGGGGTGGAGGGGTTCAGGGGGTGGGGTACGTCTGGCCGCACATCCAGGGCGGAGGGGTTCAGGGGGTGGGGTACGTCTGGCCGCACATCCAGGGTGGAGATGATGGGCGGAGGTCATCCCTACAGGGCTTAAGGGAACCCCAGAGGTCGCAGGAAGAGAGCGGCGTCTCGCTTACAGTGAGGGCCATAAGTATTTGGACAGTGACACTATTTCACTCGATGTCGATGTGCACGTTAATGAAACGGAAACTACAGACAGTCCGCACTGTCTTCACACATCCGTTGAGTACACGCTCAGAAATAAAGGTGGGAAAACTGCCTAAGAAGGTACAAATGCTTGTTGCTGGGGTGTTAGCTTATTGGTACCTAAAATTGTAGCCCTTGTCAGCAATATGTAATTAATTTGTAACTTTATGTTTGGAAAAAGCTGTTATTTTTACCCAAAGAGAACATCACTGTACATTTGATCCTTGAATGACAGAAATGTACCTCCACTGTCACTGTATTTCTGAGAGCGAAAGAATCACAGCCCTTAAAAACTGTGTCACTGTCCAAATACCTACGGACCTCACGGTACTGAGAAAAGGGGTTGTTGAACCTCCTGGGATTTAACCCCCAATACCTGCGAACCCCAGGACCGGGTCAGTGAGACAGCGGTTGAGATCGAACCCGCCACGCGGTGACATCACACCAGAGCCACGGCCGTCTGTGACATCACACCAGAGCCGCGACTGTCTGTGACATCACACCAGAGCCACGACCGTCTGTGACATCACACCAGAGCCGCGACTGTCTGTGACATCACACCAGAGCCACAGGCGTCTGTGACATCACACCAGAGCCGTGGCCGTCTGTGACATCACACCAGAGCCGCGACTGTCTGTGACATCACACCAGGGCCGTGGCCGTCTGTGTGGATGACGTGTGTTCGGCTAAGACTGAAGGAACGGTGCAATGCTGACGTAACGCACCACTGTTTCCAGCTCTGACAGCAGGGCGCTTATGTCTTCATGAATCTGTCAGCCTGAAGAACTATCGGCAAAGGCCCCCGTGCCCCCAAGGGGGGCAGGGAAGCACCCCGGGGGACGGCAAAGATGCCAAAGTTATGGACGATCACAGAACGGCTCGGATCTCAGGACAGGATTTAAATGGTGATTGGTTGGCATTTATATAGCGCCTTTATCCAAGGCACTGTACAATTGGTGCTTCTCATTCACCCATTCATACATACACTCACACACCAAAGGTGATTGACTGACCATGCAAGTCACCAACCAGCTTGTCAGGAGCACTTGGGTGTTAGGTGTCTCGATACACCCAAGGTGGGATCGAAACGGCAACCCTCCAACTGCCAGATGGCTGCTCTTACCGCCTGAGCCAATGTTGTCCCGTTAGCACACTATTCATGATTTAGCACTTCTGGAGAATACATGCTGTAATGTTGCTATAACAGGAGAATACCAAACTGTGAAGGTATGTGTGAATTTGGAATTTTTGTGATTATGATGTATTGGGGAAAATTCTGTGCTTTGGTGTCATAACATTGGAGAAATCAAAATTACTGCCTGTTTTTTATTTTTTTATTTTTTTATTACACTGTAAAGCATCTTTGCAAGAGTTTTCTGTAAAAAAGCACAACACAAATAAAACAGATTTTGATTGGATATTAAAACTAAAATGCGTAAAAACTAAAATGCTGAAACACTCAAAATGCCGGTTTCTTCTATCCGCAATGCAAACGTACTACGGCTTTGCCCTTTTGCCTGATGGAATTAGGTGTCGAGGTGAAACCGCTGGCATTAGGTGAGACCCAGTTATCTCAGACAGGAAGTTAATATGTTTATTTATGTTAAAGCGAAGGACGGGGCGTACCCTCGACCCGCCCCCCGTAGACAGACAGCCAGCCTGGCTGCGCGTGGACTTCCTGTCTGCCGAGCGTGGACTTCCTGCCTGGAGCCTGCGGGGGCTCCGGTGTCCCGGGTCCCTGCTAAGTGACCCCACCTGGGTGTGCGCTGGCCCATTTGGGATAGGGTGGGGGTGGGGGTGGGGGGGCTTCCTTCCCCATCCTTCCTGGGGGGAGGGGCGATGTTTACTAAACCGCACGGGTGTGTTGAGACTTCCTGGGGAGCAGTGAAGTGTTTGGGGGGGGGGGGGGGGGGGAGGAAATGGATACCTCAGACCTCTGTCAGTCCGCGCCCTGCCCCTCCATCTCTCCCCCCCCCCCCCCTTTCTAAAGGGCGGGCGCCATGGAAACTCAGACTGGGAGGTTCCAGAGATGAGGTCAGGCTGGCTCATGATGGAGTAAACATACTCCCCACCCCAACCCCCTCCCCCCCCCCCCCCCACCCCTCCCGAAACTCTGTTTATAACTCCTAACGCCATGACGACAGGGCGTTTGGGCACGTGTCAGAGCCGAAACTACCACCGAAGATCACCTCTGTTTGGAATGAGGTTTTTTTTAAATCATAATTCACCTAAATGGCCATTTTGCTCTCGTTAGTCCATGAGCCGTGAGTATTTCCGATGAACTCAGCTTTCTGGACGGGCTAACACGCTTTTACCAAACACAAGTTCCCCTAGACCACAACATTCTGCCGCACATTGAAAAACATGTGAGCTGTTTTGACAACATGGTGCTACATGTATTTTAATGCAGGTTATTTATTTGACAAACATTTTGCAATCTCTGAAAGTTAAATTCCTTAAGTTAATCTTCTCACGCCCCAGTAAATTTAAATAAATATTATATATATGCCGCACATTGTAAAACATGTGAGCTGTTTTGACAACATGGTGCTAAATGTATTTTAAAGCAGGTTATTTATTTGACAAACATTTTGCAATCTCCGAAAGCTAAATTCCTTAAGTGAATCTTCTCACGTCCCAGTAAATTTAAATAAATATTATATATATGCCGCACATTGTAAAACATGTGAGCTGTTTTGACAACATGGTGCTAAATGTATTTTAAAGCAGGTTATTTATTTGACAAACATTTCGCAATCTCTGAAAGTTAAATTCCTTAAGTTAACCTTCTCACGCCCCAGTAAATTTGTTTTGCTTAAATCAGAAAATAAATCTGCCCATTACACATAGTGTATTGTGCAGAAGTGTTGCTATATCGTATTCAGAGTGCTCTCTTTCTGGGGTGTTTGAAGCGACACAAAAAAGCTATCTTCCAGGATCTAAGAAAGATGTGAACGCTATTTTGCGGAAAGGCCCTCATTTGCAAGAACGATAACAATCTTTCCTCAAAACCTGCCAGAACAGCCGACCCGTTTCTGCAAATCTTATTTGTGGTTTTCCCTGTGAAAGAGCAACAGCTGGAGTGATTGTTTACCCTAGCACCAATCACCCTTATCCAGAACAGCAAACAAAGCAGCTAACTGCACAGCTCAGTACTTACAAAAACCACTTCAGGGGTGCCTCTTCAGATCAGGGGTACCACCACTCAGCTCCAGGGTATGACAGCAAAGACGGCCGGCATGAAAACTGAACCTGCTGCCGCACGGTAACAAGCTTGTTTCCACGCTTATTTTACAATCATACAGGACCAGACCGGTCCTCCCCTCTCTTCTCTCCCCTTCTCTTGCCTTGTGTTCTTTTCTGGATCCCGCTGGTTGATGGACATTAGCATTACATTACATTATTATTGTTAAGCTGACGCTTTTATCCAAAACGACGTACGGTTGATTAGACTAAGCAATGGGGGCTTAAGAGGCCTTGTTCAAGGGCCCAACAGTTGTGCGGACCTTATATTGGTTACACCGGGGCCCGAGCCACCAACCTTCCGGTTCCCAGTCTGAAGGAGGGCGAAAGGGGGATGAAAGATCAGTCGAGGTTAGCAGGGAGGGGGCAGGCAGCGATGTGCAGAACACACACTTCCGTGTCCAAACCGCATGAATCTTCCCGCTAAAATCAGACCCCCCCCCCCCCCCCCCCGCATTCCACGGTACGGTTTAACATCCGAGTCGGCACATCACCGGAATTCAGGGATTCCCGCGAAAAACCACAACTAGATCGGTCAGTTCTCTGGAATACGGGTGAAATTGGATCGGAATGTTGTTTGTGTGACTAATCTGTGACTAATCGCTGTTCAGACGGTTCCCAGTGCACCACCGGCTAATGTGCTCCGTATGAAAGTTATGAAAGAAATTGATGAATGTGTTGATAATACCGGGTCATATATTTCCATGACTAATGGGACAGGGACGCCCTGTATACTTCGTCTGTGTGTCAGTGGCTTCTGTCTTGACCTTTGAGAGGGACCGAAAGAGAAAGGGAGAGGGAGAGGTCGCAGGAGTTAGAAACATATAGAGGGCTGGGGAAGAGAGAAAGTGGGAGGGAGGGAGAGAGAGAGAGAGAGAGACAGAGAGAGAGAGTGTGAGAGAGAGAGAGAGAGAGAGAGAGAGAGAGAGAGAGAGAGAGACAGACATATAGACCCTGCTGAAAAAAACTGCTCAAGTTTTGAAATGGCTGGTACCTGGTCGACCAGTTCAGGCCTGTTCCACTCTCAACATGGTTTGACCAGCTCAAGCTAGGTTTTGAAACAGCCGGTAACTGGTTGAATGACAGTGCAGAATGACAGAGAGAGAGCGATGGTTTCCTTGATGCGGTCAAGCCTGATCTGGACTCTGTTGCCCCAGCTCTCAGTTCTCTTGCCCTGGCTACCCTCCGTGCTCCAGAGCCTGATCTGGACTCTGTTGCCCCAGCTCTCAGTTCTCTTGCCCTGGCTACCCTCCGTGCTCCAGAGCCTGATCTGGACTCTGTTGCCCCAGCTCTCAGTTATCTTGCCCTGGCTACCCTCCGTGCTCCAGAGCCTGATCTGGACTCTGTTGCCCCAGCTCTCAGTTCTCTTGCCCTGGCTACCCTCCGTGCTCCAGAGCCGGGGCTGGGACGTCCCACACGGCTCCTGTGCGTCTCTGCTCCGTGGTTTTTACCCCCTCGCATCCCTCCCGTTCTCCCATTCAACCTGCAAACCCTGCCACAGACGGGGGCCATCCCAGCACGGGCCTCCTGGGACCCTGGATACAAAAGCTTTTACATTTGTTTTATGACAAAACCATGTTGCAGTGAAAATATTTTACAAAGTATATACTGTATTGTGTCTAATATGAACTGAATGTCCTTCATGTTAACCCCCTTAAATAAAGCTCGAAAATGACATTCCCAAAATTACATTACATTACATTATTGGCATTTGGCAGACGCTCTTATCCGGAGCGACGTACAACAAAGTGCATACCCATAACCAGGGATAAGTTCGCTGAAAGACCCTAGAGGGAAGTACAATTTCAACTGCTACCTGTACAACAAAGATAAGGACGAGGGCCTTTTTTTTTTTTTTTTTGAGAACAAATAAACAAACAATCAGAGCAAAAGTGACCAAAGTGAACTATCCAAACACTGCTTACCTAGCCAACTAAAAATACCGATACACAAAGCACATCACAGAGACAACAATTAAGGTTCACATGGAGGTAGGGAGGGACGGGGAGAGGTGCTGCTTGAAGAGGTGCGTCTTCAGCTTGCGCTTGAAGGTGGGGGAGCCAGAACAGACAGTAGTCGTGAGCGTGAGGTGGAGGTTCGGAGAGGGGGAGGAAAATACAATGTTTTTCACTTTAACCCTATTGACTGCTGGCATGCAGACTCCTGGTCTCGTCTGAAAGGTGACCCTGTGGGGATTGTTTATCAAGAGCCGTGGGCCAGTGAGACTTAAGGGGTTAAGTGAAATACTGTTCGGAGCTCGGGGAAGCCCTGGTTTGAGGACAGCGAGTCTCAGGAGGTCGACCGCCGGCCAGCGCGGGTCAGGCCGGCTGGAGCGTAACGTCGTCACGCCGACGCTGGTTGTTGTGTAACTTCGCCATGGCAACAGGGGGAGTCGAGTCAGGTCGGGAGGCGGTGCGGTGCGGAGAGACCGTTTGATGTATACGACCCCCTGGGGGGGGGGGGGGGGGGGGCAAAAGGACGTCCCGATGTTTCCTCCGAAAAATGGAAACCCTGTTTCAGGAAGCTCCCGGAGCCAGAGCAGGGGCACGTCTTCCCCAGCTCCACCGGGATGGACCATGGGCTTCTGCTGATCACCACAGGTCAGGTGGTTCTGCGCTCCGATTGGTCAGATATCCACAGAGTCATAGACAGGGCCATGGCTAATTTAATTGAATTGGCCGATTAGGGATTCTGGCTGTTACAGCAAGGTTAATAGTTGAAATGCACAGCACATAGTTGTAGGCAGTCAGACCGTCTCGTTGTGACAAAGCATTCTTCCAAACCTCACATGTCAGCAGGAATTAACTTCTACCCAAGATACCCCTGAGTCTAAAAACAAAAACAGCTTTGCTTTTTTTTTTCCTTCTTCTTCCAGGAAGCTCTAAAAATATTTCCTGTCAGTTAAAATGGGCCAATAAAGCGGCCGCTCTTGATCTTGATTTATAGCGTTAGCATTAGCGGGGGAGAGATGGAAAGAGGACCTTGAAGGACATTGACGTCACCGTGTCCTCACCGTGTCCTGCAGTAGTCAGTGGGCAGAAGCTGAAGGTGGCAGGCAAAACTGTGGCAGCCAATAAGAATGGAGCCTCAGACCAGGCAAAACAGTGCCAGCCAATAGGAATGGAGCCTCAGACCAGGCAAAACTGTGGCAGCCAATAAGAATGGAGCCTCAGACCAGGCAAAACTGCGGCAGCCAATAAGAATGGAGCCTCAGACCAGGCAAAACTGTGGCAGCCAATTACGAATGGAGCCTCAGACCAGGCAAAACAGCGCCAGCCAATAGGCATGGGGCCTGAGACCAGGCAAAACAGTGCCAGCCAATGGACATTGAGGCTCAGACCAGACAAAACTGTTGCAACCAATCAGTCGTAGCCAATCGGCATGTAGCATCAGTCCATGAAAAAGATTGGCAGCCAAAAGGCATGGAGCCCTTAGTCCAGGCTAAGAATAAAGGCAGATAAACATGTTTATAAGAGGGGTGTTATTTCGCGGCTGGGAGCGTGAAAGGCTAGCTCCATTGGCAAGAGGCTGTGATATTTATGTGGGAGCTATCACCAAGGCCGAACACACTGGGCAGCTTTGATCTCCTGCATGTCCGGTAGTAAACTAGGGCTGCCAACAGCCCGGTATGAGCCGGGCCTTCCCTTATTTGTGCCAAAAAATGTCCTTGGGCAGGATACCCCTTGTCCAATATTTCCCTGTGCCCATCACATTTTAATAGCCTACCTAATTCACGTTCCTAGATGGTTACCGGGTAACACAAAGGTAATCAAGTTGATAAATAACCACTACCGCCCAATGTGTGTGCTGTGCTTTACTGACAACATATCAGGCTAACCCTCAGGCTAACCTGGACTGAGGCGGGCAAACCCTCAGGCTAACATTGACTGAGACAGGCTAACCCTCGGGCTAACCTGGACTGCGGCAGGCTAACCCTCAGGCTAACCTCGACTGAGAAAGGCTAACCCTCAGGCTAACCTGGACTGAGGCAGGCTAACCCTCAGGCTAACATTGACTGAGACAGGCTAACCCTCAGGCTAACATTGACTGAGACAGGCTAACCCTCAGGCTAACCTCGACTGAGAAAGGCTAACCCTCGGGCTAACTTTGATTGAGACAGGCTAACCCTCGGGTTAACCTGGACTGAGGCAGGCTATGGTTCAGGCTAACCTGGACTGAGACAGGCTAACTTTAAGGCTAACTTTTACTGAGAGAGCCCTTACGGTGCTTTCCCTGTAGTGAATAAGTGTCAGTATGCATATACGAGTACGTATATACACGCACGGTCATAGGTGTGCCTTGGGTGTGCGAGAGTGCATACATGTGCATTTCCACATACATGTGCATACCGTATCTGCATGTGTTTGTATGTGCATTAATCTGTGTTTTTGTGTGTATGCATCTAATGTCTATATAGTTTGAGTACGTATACCTGTGTGTAAGTGCATAATCAATTTGGTGTGTTTATGTGTGTATATGAGTGAGAGCATGCATATGTGTGTATGTGTGTGTGTGTGTGTGTGTGTGTGCGCGTTAGTGTGAGTGAGTGAAAGCAAATGCATGTGTGTGTATGTGTGTGTGTGTGTGTGTGCGTGTATGTGTGTGTGCACATTTTAGGGAGCTCTGCTCCAGAAAGCATACCGTACACAAAATAAGATCATCCGAAACCAGCCTCTTATCCTGCCGCCCAGTTCAGCATATAAACTGATGGCTGGATCACCATGGATACCTGCAGCATCACTGGTCCAGAATAATCACATTACCTCATAAGACTTTGCGCAATGTCAGACGGGCCTCCAGCCCGCAATCAATCCGTGATCATCTTATCAGATCTGAGACAAATCCAATAGAGGTTGTGCATTTGCTATTTCGAGCGGGGAAATAAACAAAAGGCTAAGTGGAATGATGTAGTCGACCCTTTGAAGAGTAGTGTTTTTCTTTCCTTTCCTTTTCAAAATTCCAAGTCAGTGTTCTAGAACTCCACTGTGATTGCGATTGTGACACCAGCGAAATAATGTTGAGTTGAGAACATTATAATCGCATATTTGTGACCTCACACCTCGTTCCAGCCACTCAGCGCCGAGAAGACAGCCTCGGCTATGGGATACAGCAGGAAGCATTTTTCTCGGGAGCGGGGGGGGGGGAGGGGGTGCGGAGGTTACAGGCGGACCACACACAGAAAGCTGCACTCATGTTTGGGCCATGTTTATTTATGTGGGCACAGCGCGTGTCCCTCAGTCTGAGATGAGCCGTGATGGTGGTTCATGTTTCCGTTCTCTTTTTGTTCATGCCTCCTGGTTCGGCTGCGGAGTTTCCTAAATCTCTGAATACAGTTACGACCCAGAGCAGCTGCTCTCCGAGATTCCTTCTTTTACGTAGCTGCACTTTCAGAATCAAAGTTACAAAAAGTGCCCAAACGGCTACAAATGGGCGGCACCCTATAGGTGGATGAGATTGTGCCCCTGGCCAACTAACTTGAACTTAATTTGCTTGGAAAACATTCTCATTTGTACCCAGTGAGGAAGCCGTAGGAAGCCATCGCTTCTATACAACTACTGTTGGGAGAGTCTGAATATAGTAACAAAGTATTCCATTCCGAAGAATTATTTTTGGCTCAGAGAGAACATGAAACCTTCAAGGAATTAACGAAATCTATTATCGTAAAGAAAGTCTTTTTTCCGTTCAATTTCGACGTGGTTAATGAGCTACTAAACGGCGTTTTTATTTAATGTCGTTAAAAAAAGCACTTTGACTGAACGTTGTAAAAAGGCACTTAGAGTCGGTGTGGATGCATTTCGGGGCGGAACGGAGGTGGATATGGAGTTAGCTCAGACGCTAAGGTCCCGGGGCTCCGCGCAGGGCCGAGGTCTGAGAGGCGTGCCGTCCTCGAACACGCGAACACGCGTGAAGCACGTCCCGGCAGGCACGCCCCGAGGAAGCCAGCGTTTACCCTCCCCCTCGTGTGCCACGTCCCGTAATATTTACCTTTCTGCCTTTTTCATCAGGCCCCCGTTTCAGGAGCCCTCTGTCAGGCGCTGAGGGTGATTAACCAGGAAGGGCAAATTCAAGCCGGGCAAATTTCTGGGCCTCCTTTTCTCCTAAATCCACCCAGCATCTAGCGCTTCACCTGTTCTTTAGCGTTGGGGATTGGTGGCAAAAACAATATGCGATATGATAAAAATTGGGTGGTCGTGGTAAGCAGGGCTTCAGGTCAAGGGTTCAGAAACAGGCCTGATAGCTCTCTTTTTACGGGCTAATCTGCGGGTATGCATTTTTCCCTCTCGGACATTGAGTAAACTACGGGTTATGAGCATCCGGCGAAGTAAACGGATGATTGAAATCATAATACACCAACAGACGCATCCGTGGGCCGGTGATCTCTCCAGCACCACGTCGGGCAGAGCAGCCATTTTAGGAATGTTTGGTATGATCCCCGCAATGTGGGCATTAGGGGCGGGTCCTCTGGCCACCCAGCCACCGCGGGATTGGTGGAAACAATGAGGTGAACATGGAGGGTGTCTTCACTGGTGGAATCCGTGAGGGATCTCTCTCTCACTCTCTCTCTCTCTCTCACTCTCTCTCTCCTCTTCTTCTTCCTCTTCTTCTACAGTAAGAGTAGTAGTAGTACCCAAAATACCTTCCCAGAATCACATTATAGCAAAACAAAAGTGCGTGTGTATGTGTGCGTGAGAGAGAATGGGAGAGAGGGAGAGGGACAGTGAGAGAGAGAGAGAGAGAGAGAGAGAGAGAGAGAGGGGGATAGAAGTTGCTGACCCCTGGACTAACAGTGATGGCACATTCCTCAGTGGTGACTGTGAGATCCCACTGTTTCTGTTGAACAGAGATTCTCTGTGCCGGAACGCGGCGGGCGCTGAATTCTTACAGATTTCCGCCGCGCTCCGTTCGGGCGGGGCCTTTTCATAACGACTAATGGAGCGGCTTCCAGGAGGACGCTGTTAAACTCCCTCCGGCTCCACGGGGAGGCGGGGGGGCTCGGCTCTTCAGCTGCCGGGGCGCAACTCCGGAAGACGTTACCCGTAAAACAGAGACGAACACACATTTGACAATGCACCTGAGGATCGGATGCTACCCTTCCACTTCCAACGAACTCATGTTATAAAATATGGTACGATTTAAAGAGCTTTCGCTGGGAAAGTCAGGCCTATCCGCGGGCGGTCGTTTGGACACCTAAAGACGGGGGAACTGGCCCTATTTGAGCGGTGGCCTCGGAGAAGTAACGGATTATATGCATTTGAAGCCTCTTCTCCTAAGGACCACCCTTCCCTCTTCCCTGTAGGGCCCCAGGAAGTCTGTGGTGCCCCGAGCCAATGTGAACGACTCTGCTAGCAGACATGTTGGCAATGCGGCTTGTATTAGAACTGCGATGGGTTGACATTAATTGCATTACATTACATTACACTACATTACATTAGTGGCATTTGGCAGACGCTCTTATCCAGAGCGACGTACAGTTCATTAGACAGAGCAGGAGAAAAATCCTCCCCTGGAGCAATGCAGGGTTAAGGGCCTTGCTCAAGGCCCCAATGGCTCTGCAGATTATATTGTAGCTACGCTGGGGATCGAACCACCGACCTTGCAGGTCCCGGTCATGCACCTTAACCACTACGCTACAGGCCACCCCAGTTGACGCGTGAGTTGGTGTTTCTTCTGGGAAAGGCAAACTTCATTCACATAATTATTTCAGCCCTTCACTCCGATGATAAATGGAGTCCTCATGACTGTCACTGAAGCGGTGGAGATCTCTCCCAGAGGGCCCAACCACGAAGGCCGAACAGTAAGGTCTTGTCCTCTCGGCTATTAAGATGGAGGCTGCGCATGCTTTTAGCGTTTTAGCCAAAGCCACTTTGGGCACATGCACACACAGACCCACACACACATGCACACACGTTCACACGAGCACTTACACACACACACACACACACACACACACACACAGGGTGTATTTTTAAGGCACAAGCCCTCCTACCTCGCCTGCCGTGGATACCGTGGGGGTTACCATGACAGCGGCCGAAAGGCCAACGGCATTCCATAGCCGCCTGAGCTTCGCTTATACGCGACAGACTACTGGTGTCCAGAAGAGACTGTTCTGAGCTCAGACTATCCACGTCCAAAGGAGACTGTTCTGAGCTCAGACTATCCACGTCCAGAGGAGACTGTTCTGAGCCCCAGACTATCCATGTCCAGAGAAGACTGTTCTGAGCTCAGACTATCCACGTCCAGAGGAGACTGTTCTGAGCTCAGACTATCCACGTCCAGAGGAGACTGTTCTGAGCTCAGACTATCCACGTCCAGAGAGGACTGTTCTGAGCTCAGACTATCCACGTCCAGAGAAGACTGAAGACAGCTCAGACTATCCAGGGGACTGTTCTGAGTAACCTTGGCTTTAAAAAAAGAAATATATATTTATTTTAGTTTGGATTGAATGCAGGGGTCACCTAATTGCCCATGGGGGGTGGGGGTATAACCCTTCTCCTACCCTGAAGGTCAGAGCAGGCCTGGGACCTGGACTATATCTCAGGAGAGGAACCATTAAGATCATCCGCTCTCCCCGAAACACTGAACAGAGCGTCCGCTATAACGAGCAGAGGTCAGCTCTCCTGAACTTCAGAGCTTCTGCTGCAGGGCTCCAGTGAGGAGCATCACACTCAGTATCCACCTCATCCCCACCACAAACACAATGACGTCTGTGTATTTTTAGCCCCTGGATCTGCTGGGAACTATGATGGCTACTTCAGGACACGGAGAACCCGAAACCCCAGGGCAAAAAAAAAGAAAATAAAAGAATATGAGAAAGGAAAGTGGGGGAGAGATAGTCACCCCAGACACAAGCCTTAGCGCTAGAAATAGAGCGGAACCACAACAAAACAAAGCTCAGTCTAATACACCAGGAATAACTATGGATTCATTTCCACAGGGGAAATCAGAAAACCAGTGGAAATAATAGTTATAAAGTTAGACAAATAAAAGGAGATCAATACATGGGTAGCTGGTCCCAACTGGGTACTGAAGTAAAGGACTGTACTATCATGAAAGAAATGTGATTATTTATTTATATTTGTTGGCAATAATAATTACAAAAGGACATAAGTATTCTGTATTCTCTATACACACGCACGCACGCACACACACACACACACACGCACACACACACACACAGATCAAGCTGCATGAGAAACATTACACCCTGTAGGATGCAAACAGCGCAGTCATATACAATGTCCTGCCCTTCAACATGCCCAGCTTGGTTCAACCTCCACAAATTCCCAAAACACAAACTCCCAGGAAAACTGTGAGGAATGGGAGCACAGAGGCACCCGGCCCTGCCCCGTGTTATCCCAGAGAGCACAGGCAGTCGTGCGGAGGTGGGGGGAATGCGTGATGGAGGGAGGAGATGAACACATTGTGCTGCGTGTTGCGTGTTTAATCATACACATAAAGACTGCTGCAGGGCCTGGCTGTTTAATGGCCGGGTAAGACTTCAGCAAAGGCCGCCTATAATGAGAGCCTAGGTGATTGTTTTGAGAGAGAGAGAGAGAGAGAGAGAGAGAGAGAGAGAGAGAGAGAAAAGAAGAAGAAGAAAAAAAAGGTAACTTTACCCTGGAAAAATTCAAATGAAAACAACCCCTGTTTCCAATTAGTTTGGCAAATGCCTTCAAATCACAGGAGAAGGCCGGTCCAAACTTCCGTGGTCTGTTTTCTGTAATCTCAACAGGGATAATAAAGAGCCTATAACAGGGACCCACTGAAGACAGCCACGCAGGTAATTACACGCTTTCCACATTCTTGGGCTCCCGGTCTCAGGAGGAGCCTGGTGTTTTTGCGGAGGCCGAGTAGCTGGGACCCCCGTCGAAAGGCAGGGCCAGAGCAGGGGGGTTGTATCCACTACCCAGGGTTCAGAGCGGAGTTTGAGGCCAATGGGGTTAGCTCCACCTGCAAACTTTTGTCCTGCAAGTCGTCAGGCACATACTGTGTTTTTACAGCCCTGATACTGGCCCAAATATAAACCAAATGGGTCAGCTTTGGGATTACGGGCTGCTTTGTCACAACAGGATAAGGACCAGCCTGTGTTACGTGCCAGGATTGAAGTCAAAACATGTCGAAACCAAAACTTGCACCAATCTTATACGTCAGTGGCTCCAGAACCTGGCTTCGCTGGGCCTAGAACCAGAACCAGAAATTTCCTCACTGGACCAAAAGTCAGACGTTTCTCCGCTGGACTTAGCAGGTCCAAAAACCTGGCTCTCTGGGGTTAGAGCGAGAGAGAACTTGGCTCGCTGGGCCTAAATTCATTACCTTCCTCTCTGGGCTCAGGTCCAGAACAAGAACCTTGGATGATCCGGGCCAGGGACGGTCCAGCAGGACCCGCCCACTGCAGCCAATCACGGCACCCGTTTCCCCAAACTCAGCGAGCTGATCCCAGGCCAGGTCAGTGTAAGGGTCTGTCTTTCCGTGAGGACGGGGGGGAGCTGTGGAGGGGACCCAGGTGCAGGAGAGCCAGGCCGAGTCAGGAATGGGCCGAAGCTAAAGGAGAAACAGGAATCTTGTGTACAAAAGCAAAAAGCAAAAGAACAAAATGCAGGGCGAACAAGGGGCACTAAAGGAACTCAAGAGACACTGCGGTACACAAGGGGCTTAATGTCTAAACAGGTAGGATAAGGACTAAGCCAGAAACAAGGCAGCAGCTCTCCAGGACCAGGAGTGACGACCCCACCACACCCTGCGGCTCTCCAGGACCAGGAGTGAGGACCCCAGCACACCCTGCGGCTCTCCAGGACCAGGAGTGAGGACCCCAGCACACCCTGCGGCTCTCCCGGACCAGGAGTGAACTCCACTGCCTTCCAGCATGTCAACCAAGGGTTTCAAACAATAGGATTTGCTGGTTGTTTGTTTTTGTTAATTAATGTATTAACTGTTTATAGCTAACAATGCATCAAATATCTGCCCTGCTAGTTCTTCTGGTAGCGCCATACTTCCATCAGTGCAGCTGCAGACCTCAAGTCTCACATGAGATGTGATTAGTCTGCAATGCTGCCAGTTCCCTGTTTATAATGGCAAGCTGTGGTTGTGGTTGAACTGTGAAAAGTGGCAGCTATTCAAGCGTACTACCCACGTCTTATAAACTTACCTAAATCCCCCACCTTACCTCAACAGACAGTTATTTTGGGAACAACCAACTTTCTTTTCACCCCATACTTTATCTTACAGTAGTTATCTCACTCATTTGGAATTGTGTTACGACTGGGCCTGCGATCAATAAACCTGCATGAATATGTAGCAGTTAGCAGCAGACCTAGCAATGCTATTGCTAACCTGCATGAATATGTAGCAGTTAGCAGCAGACCTAGCAATGCTATTGCTAACCTGCATGAATATGTAGCAGTTAGCCCCAGACCTAGCAATGCTATTGCTAACCTGCATGAATATGTAGCAGTTAGCCCCAGACCTAGCAATGCTATTGCTAACCTGCATGAATATGTAGCAGTTAGCAGCAGACCTAGCAATGCTATTGCTAACCTGCATGAATATGTAGCAGTTAGCAGCAGACCTAGCAATGCTATTGCGAACATGCATCAATGTGCAGCAGTTAGCGCCAGACCTAGCAATGCTATTGCTAACCTGCATGAATATGTAGCAGTTAGCCCCAGACCTAGCAATGCTATTGCTAACCTGCATGAATATGTAGCAGTTAGCCCCAGACCTAGCAATGCTATTGCTAACCTGCATGAATATGTAGCAGTTAGCCCCAGACCTAGCAATGCTATTGCTAACCTGCATGAATATGTAGCAGTTAGCAGCAGACCTAGCAATGCTATTGCTAACCTGCATGAATATGTAGCAGTTAGCCCCAGACCTAGCAATGCTATTGCTAACATGCATCAATGGGCAGCAGTTAGCCCCAGACCTAGCAATGCTATTGCTAACCTGCATGAATATGTAGCAGTTAGCCCCAGACCTAGCAATGCTATTGCTAACCTGCATGAATATGTAGCAGTTAGCCCCAGACCTAGCAATGCTATTGCTAACATGCATGAATATGTAGCAGTTAGCGCCAGACCTAGCACTGCTGTTGCAGCTTGCTAACCTGCACCAGTGTGCAGTTGCACGCCTTGCGGCTGGTATTATACAGTATTAAGAGATCTTATGTCCTTATGCTCCCGTTCACCGGGACAGAGCCCTGCTGCCTGCAGACGGCATGCTGGGGAGGACGTAGCTCTGGTTGGAGGACCCTGGGGAACAAAACCGTCGGCCAATGAGAGGAGGGGAAAAAAAGAACAGCCCCGTCCTTCGCTCTGTTCTCTCATGAGAAACAGACCTCTGGGGCCAGGAAGGGATGGAGAGAGAGAGAGAGAGAGGGGGGAGATAGAGAGAAAGGGAGAGAGAGAGGGGGGGAGATAGAAGGAGAGAGAGAAGGAGAGAGGGAGAGAGAGAAAGATGGTTAGGGAGGGTGAGGGAGAGAGAGAAAGAAAGGGAGAGAAGGAGAGGGCGGCAGGGAGAGAGAGAAAGGGAGAGAGAGAGAGGGAGGGATTGAGGGAGGGAAGGAGGGAGAGTGAGGGTTAGGGAGAGAGATAGGGAGAGAGGGAGGTAGAGAGAGAAAGAAAGAGAGAGAAAGAGAGGGAGGGAGGGAGAGAGAGTGAGGATGTACAGAAGGAGAGAAAGAAAGAGGAAGAAGTTTGAGAGGAAGGAAAGGGAGGGATGCACAGAAAGCGGAGGAAGGAGATGAAGGGTGGATCTGCAGAAGGTGAAAGAGAGAGCCTGACTGGCTTCCCATGATGCTCTCTGGCTATATATGTAAATATGCCCTATATGTAAAAGCAGCAAAAAATCATTTTGAAACTATCAAAGTTAAAATGAGCTGTTTTATTACTATCAAAGTTAAAATGAGCTGTTTTTTTTACTATCAAAGATAAAATGAACTGTTTTTTACTACAATAAAAGTTTAAATGAACTGTTTTATTGCTATCAAAGTTGAAATGAACTGTTTTATCGCTATTAAAGCTCAAATGAACTGTTGGATTACCATCAAAGTTAAAATGAGCTGTTTTATTCTGGGGTATCAGTATAAGTCGATCATCCATGGGACAGTGTGTTGTAACACTGATCGGGCTGTTCAGAAGTGTTCTCTAACCTGCCGTATGCAGCAGCACAGTGAAGACTGCTCTCCTCAGGTCACGCCGTCGACACTTCAGGGACAGGTCGGTGGCTGGCGTAGTCTGGCCTGCTCACACCCCGCGCTCCAGGAATGTCCTCTCTGAAGCAGGCTGCTCTGGCTCCGGGCTCCAGCCAGGGGGAGGGAATGCTGCCACTGAAAAGCTGTGGTGGATTTGCAGGTCCATCGAATGAATAGAGAGTAAATAAGGATTAGCTACCTTGTTTATGTTGAAAACATTCAATGAAGTGTGTGTGTGTGTGTGTGTGTGTGTGTGTGTGTGTGTGTGTGTGCGCGTGCATTTGGTATATTTTCATACACTATTAATGCCCTGTAAATGCAAATATTTAACCAGCCAATCATGTGACAGCAACTAAATGCATAAAAGCATAGAGGTTCAGCTGTTTCTCAGACCAAATGTCAGAATGGGGAACAAATGTGATCTACTTTGACCGTGGTATTATTGTTGGTGCCAGACAGGGTGGTTTGAGTATCTCAGAAACTGCTGATCTCCTGGGATTTCCATGCAAGTCAGTCTGTAGAGTTTACATAGAATGGTGTGCAAAACAAAAAACATCCAGTGAGCAGCAGTTCTGCAGGCGAAAAATGTCTTGTTAATGAGAGAGGTCAGAGGAGAATGGCTAGACTGGTCGGAGCTGACAGGAAGGTGAGAGTAACGCAAATAACCACTCATTACAACAGTGGTAAAAAAGTGTAATAAATACATAATAAAGTGCTCACTGAATGTATATGCCTTAACGTGCATGTGTAATCCATGTGTGGGTTGGATGAACATCCATATGCATTGTTGTCCTTCCGTAAGTGTGTGTGTAAGTGTACAGATCTATCAGGGCACTATGTGTGCACCTGTGTGAGTGTGTGAGTGAGTGTGTGAGTGTGTGAGTGTGTGTGTGAGAGAGAGATTGTGTGAGTGAGTGAGTGAATGTGTGTGTGAGAGAGATTGTGTGAGTGAGTGAGTGAGTGAGTGTGAGTGAGTGTGTGAGTATGTGAGTGAGTGTGTGTGAGAGAGAGTGTGTGAGTGTGTGAGTGAGTGAGTGTGTGAGTGAGTGAGTGTGTGAGTGTGTGAGTGAGTGAGTGTGAGTGTGTGAGTGTGTGTGTGTGAGTGTGTGAGTGTGAGTGAGTGTGTGAGTATGTGAGTGAGTGTGTGTGAGAGAGAGTGTGTGAGTGTGTGTGAGAGAGAGTGTGTGAGTGAGTGAGTGAGTGTGTGAGTGTGTGAGTGAGTGTGTGTGTGTGAGTGTGTGAGTGAGTGAGTGTGTGAGTGTGTGTGTGTGAGTGTGTGAGTGTGCGTGAGAGAGAGTGTGTGAGTGAGTGAGTGAGTGTGTGAGTGTGTGAGTGAGTGTGTGTGTGTGAGTGTGTGAGTGAGTGAGTGTGTGAGTGTGTGTGTCTGAGTGTGTGAGTGTGCGTGAGAGAGAGTGTGTGAGTGAGTGAGTGTGTGACTGTGTGAGTGAGTGTGTGTGTGAGTGTGTGAGTGAGTGAGTGTGTGAGTGTGTGTGTGTGAGTGAGTGAGTGTGCATGAGAGAGAGTGTGTGAGTGAGTGAGTGTGTGAGTGTGTGTGTGTGAGTGTGTGAGTGTGCGTGAGAGAGAGTGTGTGAGTGAGTGAGTGTGTGAGTGAGTGAGTGTGTGAGTGTGTGAGTGAGTGAGAGTGAGAGAGAGTGTGTCAGACAGTGATAACTGCGGCAGACCCGATGTTAACTTCCTATTTCTGACAGAAGTGTTTTACGTTTGCGGTTGTGGAATCCGTTGAGCCTTGTTTCTGTGAAAGGAAGTAAGATATATTAAAAAATAGCCATAAAAACCCCTCTCCCTGCCTTCTATGCTGTGTCTGTGTTTTGAACACTCGCCTCTCTTTTCAGGAAGGTCGGGGGGGGGGGACGGACTCCTTTTAAGAGTCAAAATAAGGGCAGCCTTTGCTGTTATTGCATGTGTGCGTTACTGTGCTGTCGTTTGCGCCGTTGAAAAACAAGTTTTCCCCAGAAAGTAAAAATAATACCTGCTTCTGCGACTCCACATTCCATGGCCGGAATGCTCCCCCAGTGGCTGCCGTTGGACACCCCCATGAGTTTCAGAAATGTCCCCTCCAAGACCCTGAGAATTCTTACCGGGGTCGCGGCGTTCGGTTTCAGCGACCAAACACAGGCCACGCATTATTTAGCGACTGACAGTTGCACCCCAGCGAAAGGTTTTAGGCTCTCGGAACATTTTATGAAGGCCAGTTCTCAGAACGTCAAGTTTTCGGGGAGCTTTTAGTTTTTATTGTAACATTCATTTTCTGAATGTTATTTTTTCTGTGCAACTGGGAAACGTTCTTCGAGCAACATTCTAAAAACATTGCGAAGCAAAACAACTCTTACATCATGTATCCAGAACATTGCGGGAACTAAATCTGGGGAACATTATGTGATCAACGTCCCAAAAACATGATAAACAAAGTAAAGCGTTCTGACGTCATGTTCCGAGAACGTTCCGAGAATGTTATTTTTGTGAGGTTGCGGTGGAACCTTCTCGGGACATACAGAAAACTTAACTGAATGTTCTCAGAATGTTCCCTGTTTGCTGGGACGGTGCTTGTAACGGAAAGGCTGCAGGTTCAAATCCCAGCCGGGGTATACAGCTGTGGCCCCCTGGGGCACAGCCCGGTCCTCATCTCTCAGGAAAATCCAGCCGTGCTCATGTGCGGCGTGGAAACCGCTGATCCTGACCGGAACACGCAGCCGCTCCGGATAAAAAAACGTCTGCTCAGCAGACCGCGGCAGTGACATCACAGGCAGCTAACTACTGAGAGTTAAATCGACTTTAAGAGCGTTTATAATGATCGAACAGTAACTGTGTCTATTCTGTCAGAGTTGGTTTCAGGCTGAACCCTTCACTGAGTCATAATAGTAGATTATTTCACCAAAAACCCAAATAAAAAAAAAACCCAAGACCTGAGGTAAAACAGAGCAAAATGGCCGCCATGACTCCCCAGAAGAGGAGAGCTCAGCTGTGCAAACATTAATGGCGGATTGTGCACAATAATACAGTGTATTAAAAAAATCATAACTTTTTGATATTTACATTTAACATTTTTGTCATTTGGCAGACGCTTTTAATCCAAAGCGACTTACAAGTGCTTAGGTTCTTCCACAAGTTAAATCAACAAGATATTTGAATGTATTTTTGCATTTTTTAAAAATAAATTATTGTGAAATACAGCATATATTATAATCCAACATTTGATTGAAAAAAAAAGTTTAAAAATCATTAATTTCGCCATATCAATGAGCGC
>NC_083761.1:80998752-81008752 GCF_963514075.1 Conger conger
TCTGTGCTGTTTGATATGTTTCTAATCTCTGTGCTGTGTGATACATTTCTAACCTCTGTGCTGTTTGAAACGTTTCTAATCTCTGTGCTGTTTGATACGTTTCTAATCTCTGTGCTGTTTGAAACCTTTCTAATCTCTGTGCTGTTTGATACGTTTCTAATATCTGTGCTGTTTGATACGTTTCTAATCTCTGTGTTTGATACGTTTCTAATCTCTGTGCTGTTTGATACGTCTCTTTTCATGATCAAACCAACAGCATCATCGATAATAATAATTGTTGTTTGAATTTAGCTGACGTTTTATCCAACGCGATTTACAGTTGATTAGACTAAGCAGTGGACCATCCCTCCTGGAGGTTAAGGGCCTTGCTCAAGGGCCCAACAGCTGTGTGGATCTTATCATGGCTACACCGTAGCTTGAACCACCAACCTTCCGGGTCCTAGTCATGTACCTTATCCACTAGCGTACAGGCTGCAATAAATGGTAAATTAACTGCATTTATATAGCGTTTTTATCCAAAGTGCTTTACAATTGGGGGGGGTTAGGTGTCTTGCTGAGAGACATTTCGACCACCGCCTTACGTCCTGAGCTAATGCCGCCCCCCGATATCTGTTCTGTTTGCGTTCAGGCATGCGAGTACACACGTGACGTTGAGCGCATCCGTGACTGAATGCTCACGCGTGTACGTGTTCGCTTGTGCTCACATGCGCTGCACCGGGATGCCCTGAACTGGTCGCGGGGTCAGGATCGCTGCATTAATGTGTGATTTCTGTTGCCACTGACGACGCGCTGAAGCATTCCGGTGCCGTGGAGACGGGACGTTTGTTGGTGGGAACAGAATATGGAGTGTAAGGTGCGCGGTCAGGGATCCGATTTCTCCGAGGAATCTGGAGTGTAACAGTATCTGAGAGCGGTGCCCTTGGACTGGGGCTCTGAGCCCAGCGGAGCTATCAGGACCAGCCGCTAGGGAGCAGGGACCTGATACGTCTCCACAAACACAGGAAAACAAGAAACACACACACACACTCGCACACACACACAAGCAGACACACAAACACACGAAAACAAGAAACACACGCAGACACACACGCATACACACACACACACATACACACACACACAAGCAGACACACAAACACACGAAAACAAGAAACACACACACACGCAGACACCCACACATACACTCACACAATCCTACACCTCATCACACTCTCTCTCATCATTTTATCTTTCTTGCCATCCCTCCCTCTCCCCCTCTCTCTTCCCCTCTCCCCCTACTCTCTCTTTCTCTCTTTCCCCCTTCTCTCCCTCTCACTCTCCCCCTTCTCACTCTCTCACTCTCCCCCCTTCTCTCTCTATCTCACTCTCCCACCCCTTCTCTCTCTCTCCTCACCCTATCCCCTCTCTCTCTCTCCCTCCCCCTATCCCCTCTCTCTCTCCCCCCTCTCTCTCTCCTTTTCCCCTCCCTCTCTTTCTCTCTCTCCCCCCCTCTCTCTCTCTCTCTCTCTGTCTCTCTCTCTCTCCCTGCGACAGTGCTGTTAGCAGCATCAGTGGGAGAGACTGGTATGATGTTAATGTCTGAGGTGGGACAGCTGTGGGTGGGAATATTGTAGCTCAGATATTTTCCCCAGCTCAGCATTCAGGCGGAGTGAGGCGGGGTCGAGAGGGGAGGGGGGGCTGGTGCGCCTGAATCCTCAAACAAAACAGCCCTTTGTCTGTCAGCCCTGTACAGATGGGGAGAGCACTGGCACCTGTCCATAGTCTGTAGGCCCACAAAGACCCACTGCCCCCTGCAGGCTGGGAGGACCTCCCGGACAGAACAGATGGAGCAAATACATGAAATAAAAATGTGTTTACAAAGCTTTTCGCAGATTAATTTATGGTTCGGAATGTATTCCTGTTCGGGGAGAAATTGGCGAGAAAAATCTAGAGCTGACTCACGGTGACCAATGAGAATACGGCACAGTCTATGGTTGATTGACACATTTCAGAATTCCGATCACCTTTTAGGCCTTTGGGTTTTCATAATGCCCCAGTTCTTCATTATTCTGTAGGCCTCTAATAGTGATGTCCAGTTCTACCAGAAAAGCACAAGGTACAATTTAATGTGTGTGTGTGTGTGTGTGTGTGTGTACGTATGTGTGTGCGTGTGTGTGTGTGTGTGTGTGTACGTATGTGTGTACGTATGTGTGTACGTGTGTGTGTACGTGTGTGTGTATGTGTGTCTGTGTGTGTGTGTGTACGTGTGTGTGTACGTATGTGTGTACGTGTGTGTGTATGTGTGTCTGTGTGTGTGTGTGTGTGTACGTGTGTGTGTGTGTGTGTATGTGTGTGAGCTCATGAGCAGGGCCATGACCGGGTTTTTATGCACGTATGAGTACATGATCAGTTTGTGACCTTGATTGGATATTTGTTTCTGTTCAGTCATCGGCCAATGAGGGCGCAGCTGATTCAGACCAGGAAAGGGGGTGCCATCACGCTGATCGGTATCCATGGCGATACTGCTGTTGTTCTAAAGGTACTGCACCACTGTCCTGCAGTGCGCCTCCACCTCCACTGCAGCTTCACTGCACAGATGTGCAGGAGGGACAGCTTCACTGTACAGATGTGCAGGAGGGACAGCTTCACTGTACAGATGTGCTGGAGGGATCTCATCCCTGCCCAGCTCTAGGGTGTGTGCACATTCTGTCAAACACTGTCTGTGTGAGTCCCCACAAGAGAAATGACCGCATAAATACCTCATAAATACACACCCACACACACACACACACGCACACACAGATGGACACACACCCATACACACGTACACACAGATATGCACACATTAACATAAACACACACACACACACACACACACAGATACACACACACACGCATGCACATAAACATAAACACACACCCATACACACACACACACGCACACACAGATGGACACACACCCATACACACGTACACACAGATACGCACACATTAATATAAACACACACACACACAGATACACACACACACCCATGCACATAAACATAAACACACACCCATACACACACACACACACACACACACACGCATGCACATAAACATAAACACACACCCATACACACACACACACGCACACACAGATGTACACACACCCATACACACGTACACACAGATACGCACACATTAACATACACACACACACAGATACACACACACAAACACACACATAAACATACACACACACAAACACACACCTAAACATACACACTCCCATACACACGCACACACACGCAAACATACACACACACGCCCATACACACGCACACACAAATACACAAACACACACATAAACACACACACACACAAACACACACCTAAACATACACACGCCCATACACATGCACACACACACGCAAACATACACACACACACGCCCATACACACGCACACACACACACAAACATACACACGCACACACAAATACACACACACATCTATAAAGCCCTGGTTAACACACACAGCCGAGTTTACAGGGAGTGTGAGGTCAGTGTGTTGTGCCTGACCCGAGGGGCCCCATGAGTTAAAAACGGCCCTGGTTCCTTGGTGGCCCTGGATCCTCGGTGGCCCTTAGCCTGGGGACGAGGGTGCGTTGCCACGGTTACGCAGCCAGACAAAGGGCAGCGCTGTGCGGAACAGGGCAGCCGGGGCCCCCAGGAGTCACCGAGTGGGAGCCTTCCCACAATCCTCTGCAAAATGTCACTTGAATACTTTCACGCCAGTGTGGGAGGGCAACAACTGTACGACTGTAAATAGCACAAAAAAACTGTACATTCCACAGTCCAGCCTTTCAACTCACACAGAGAAAAAAATAAATCATGAGATATGATTGTGTGTGTGTGTGTGTGTGTGTGTGTGTGTGGAATTTGCAAGTGCAGAGTGCCAATTAAACTGCACAAATGATTCAGTTAAATAATTGGATCTTTGAGTAGACACACTTTTCCGGAGAGATTTACAGTTGACATTACAGTTGTTCACATACAGGACTGTTACACAGCTGGATATGAACTGAAGCAATACATGCAAGTATCAGCCTCCCACTAGAATGGATTAGGCTAGACTAGAATAGAATAGCTGTACCTCTCCCAGGCATTAAACCTGCAATCTCTTAGTTACAAGCACAGTTGTACCGTCATACAACACAGCCACCATTCAGCAACAAAGCAATGTTCTGAGTTACCCCTTCAAGGTGTGAGATCACAGATGTGTGATTAGAATGTCTTTAACTGAACACTCTAAAGCTGATGTCACAATCACAGCTGGTAATTGAAAGCAGAGGAGTTCTAGAACACAGAGTTCTGACTTTGGCATATTGAAAGAACATGAACCCTTGTGTTGTCTTGGTAAATGGATGGCATTTATATAGCGCCTTTATCCAAAGCGCTGTACAGTTGATGCTTCTCATTCACCCATTCATACACACACTCACACACCGACGGCGATTGGCTGCCATGCAAGGCGCCGACCAGCTCGTCAGGAGCATTTGGGGGTTAGGTGCCTTGCTCAGGGACACTTCGACACAGCCCGGGCGGGGGATCGAACCGGCAACCCTCCGACTGCCAAACGACTGCTCTTACGGCCTGAGCCCTCAGGGTCAAGGGTCAAAAATGACCCGCCACTTTGTTTAACGACAGAGAAAACCCCCTAAATGATTTTTTTTCCCAACTTGAAATTTGATGTGAGTGACAGGTTGTTTCTTCATGCAAAATTGGATTTGGGGTTTCAAATTCAATTAAGCTGCTTTATCTTAGGGGTTTAGTGAAGGCGGGTCATTTCTGACCCTTCGGACAAGGGGAGTATGCAGAATGTTAAGACTACGCAAAAACCTGCTCTTCAAAGGGCTGAGGATGCTGATTATTGGCCCTGTCTCCCCGAACATACAAGCCCTGCATGGAGAGTATCTGTGTGGCCAGCAGGGGGTCTGGGGCCCATACACAGCCCTGCATGGAGAGTATCTGTGTAGCCAGCAGGTGGTCAGGGGCCCATACACAGCCCTGCATGGAGAGTATCTGTGTAGCCAGCAGGTGGTCAGGGGCCCATACGCAGCCCTGCATGGAGAGTATCTGTGTAGCCAGCAGGGGGTCAGGGGCCCATGCACAGCCCTGCATGTTTGTGAACGCCCCGCTGAATCCGCGGGCATGATTGACAGGGCGATGTGACCCGTGCACTGACTGGCCTGCTCTTGACATATGCACACATCTGTTCCCTTCATGGGTAATTTGAGAGAGAGAGAGAGAGAGAGAGAGAGAGAGACAGAGAGACCCTGTCCCGCCCACCCCATGAGCTCACTATTCTGATATTCGGAGGGGCCCTCTCTCTCTTTCTCACTCGCCCTAATCCCGCCAGAGACGCAACTCACAATGGTCCCATTTCATCGCTCCGAACACAGAGGGGACCCGAACCCTGACCCCAGCCCGGCCCAGACCCAGTCCCAGTCCCAGGCGGTGCTGTCTTTCCACCATTTACTGCGTTACAAACCGCACTCAAACACTGTGGAGGGAGGTGTCCTGTTCCAAAACAAGAGAACCCCCCCCCCCCCCCCTCATCTAATGGGCTTGTTGTTGCAGTGCTGTAAATGTGGGGAAGTCTTCTTTAACTACATCAGAGAGAGAGGGGGGGAGAGAGAGAGAGAGAGAGAGTGAGGGAGAGAGAGTGGGAGAGAGAGAGAGGGCGGGAGAATGAGAGAGTGAGCGAGAGAGAGAGAGAGGGCGGGAGAATGAGAGAGTGAGCGAGACAGAGAGAGAGATAAAGGGAGAGAGAGAGATGGTGGGAGAGTGAGAGAGAGGGGGGGAGAGTGAGAGAGTGAGAGAGTGAGAGAGAGAGAGATGGCGGGAGAGTGAGAGAGAGGGGGGAGAGTGAGAGAGTGAGAGAGAGTGAGAGAGAGAGAGAGAGAGAGGGAGAGAGAGAGAGAGAGAGAGAGAGAGAGGGGGGGAGAGTGAGAGAGGAGAGAGAGAGAGAGAGAGAGAGGGCGGGAGAAGGAGAGAGAGGGGGGAGAGTGAGAGAGTGAGAGAGTGAGAGAGAGTGAGAGAGAGAGTGAGAGAGAGAGAGAGAGGAGAGAGAGAGAGGGCGGGGCTTCAGAGCATTCAGACACACAGGCATCCGGCCCTTAGTGCAGAATCGACTTCTCAAGGCAGCAAATTAAGAAGTCAAACAGTTCATCAGTGTTTTCAGACACCCGCGGCGTGGCAGCAATCAGCTTTTGAAGCTCACTTGTTGACCTTTCAGAAAATCTGTGGAAGCTCTCAACATGCCTTTATCTGTGAGTCTACAGGAGACGTTTTTATTGCAGTAACGCATAAATAAGGCTTTTGTGGGGCAGTGGGACACTTCCTGCACCCCCGTTCTCTTGCTTGGACACCCCCGGTTTGGTCAGGTGGCTTTTTTTGGGGGAGCCCAATAGTGAATGTGCATTATGCGTATGTGTGTGAGTGTGCGTGTGTCTGTGCGTGTATGTGTGTGTGAGTGAGTGTGTGAGTGAGTGTGTGTGCGTGTGTCTGTGCGTGTATGTGTGTGTGAGTGTGTGTGAGAGTATGTGTGTGAGTGTGTGTGTGGCTGTGTGTGTATGTGTGTGTGAGTGTGTGTGTGTGTGTGAGTGTGTGAGTGTGTGAGTGTGTGTGTGTATGTGTGTGTGCGTGTGTGTGTCTGAGTGTGTGAGTGTGTGTGTGTTTGTGAGTGTGTGTGTGTGTGTGTGTGAGTGTGAGTGTGTGTGTGTGTGTGTGTGTGTGTGTGTGTGAGTGTGTGAGTGTGTGTGTGGCTGTGTGAGTGTGTGAGTGTGTGTATGAGTGTGAGTGTGTGTGTGTGTTTGTGAGTGTGTGTGTGTGTGTGTGTGAGTGTGAGTGTGTGTGTGTGTGTGTGTGTGTGTATGTGTGAGTGTGTGTCTGTGCGTGTATGTGTGTGTGAGTGTGTGTGAGAGTATGTGTGTGAGTGTGTGTGTGGCTGTGTGTGTATGTGTGTGTGAGTGTGTGTGTGTGTGAGTGTGTGAGTGTGTGAGTGTGTGTGTTGTGTGTGTGTGTGCGTGTGTGCGTCTGAGTGTGTGAGTGTGTGTGTGTTTGTGAGTGTGTGTGTGTGTGTGTGTGTGTGTGAGTGTGAGTGTGTGTGTGTGTGTGTGTGTGTGTGTGTGTGTGTGTGTGAGTGTGTGTGTGGCTGTGTGAGTGTGTGAGTGTGTGTATGAGTGTGTGTGTGTGTGTATGAGTGTGTGTGTGAGTGTATGTGCGTGTGTGTGAGTGTATGTGCGTGTGTGTCACATGGTCCAGCACTGCCTCCTGGGTCACACCTGTGGCTGCCACCTCTGGGTTCTGTGAGGGGCCAAAGTGTGCCCCCCCTCCCCCTCCCCCTCCCCCAGCCCCCACATTCCCAGCTGCTGCTCTCAGTCCCACCAAGAGCCACCTCTGCCTGTAGGATACTGCACACACACACTCACTCACACACACACTCACACACACACTCACTCACACACACACTCACACACTCACACACACACTCACTCACACACACACACACACACTCACACACACTATCACACACACTCACACTCACACACACATACTCATACACTCACACACGCACACACTCACACTCACACACACACTCACACACACACTCGCACACACACTCATACACACACACACACTCACACACACACTCATACACTCACACACACACTCACACTCACTCTCTCACACACACACACACACACACACACTCACAAACACACACACACATACACTCGCACACACACACACACTCACACCCATACACTCACAAAAACACACACACATACACTTGCACACACTCACACACACATACACACACTCACTCTCACATACACACACACACACTCTCACACACACATACACACACTCACAAACATACACACACACACTCACAAACGCACACTCACACACACACACACACACTCACATACACTCACACACACACACACACACACAGACACACACTCTCGTATACACACACACACACTCACACACACACACTCTCTCTCACACACACACACACACTCACACACAGACACATGCACACTCACACACACACACACTCTCTCACACACTCACACACACACTCTCTCACACACTCACACACACACTCATACAATCTCACATAGGCAGGCACACTTCATCATACACACTCATACTCCACTGACATCACTGTCCACAAACACATACCAGAAATACACAGAAACACATTTGGCATGCTTCAGTAAAACACACCCAATAAAACACACCCTTCTTCTCACACACACACTTATACATACACACACACACACACACACAGCCGATGAGCGATGGCTCGATTTGGCTGTCCTCCTGTTTCCTGCCTTTAATGTGAAGCATCTGTGACAGGCGTCGAGTCGAGCTCCACTCAGTCTCTCACTCCCGCCGCGTCGAATCTCCCCGACCCTCACACAAACCGCCCGAGCATCACAACATCTGCGTCGCGTTGCCTTGCGAGGCTCTTGTTGCCGGGGCGTTGGCCCGGCCGAGCGCGCGGGCTGCGATTGGCTGGACCGGAGGCCGCGGAGTGCACCTCTGACCTCTTGACTGGGTGGATCTTGGGACGCGGGGCTTCCTTGGCATCGGCGCGACGGCTCGGAGAGCTGCGAGAGGAGAGGAGAGTTAGGATGGGGTCGGTCAGCGGGGAGCGGGGGCGCCTGGTGCGAACGCGGAGCACCTCGGTCCGTCCCCACCCAAATGAAGCATGTGGCTGACATCACGAACCGTCCCGCTGAGACCTCCCACCCCAAGCTGAAATATCTGCCCCTGCAGCGCTTTTCACGGAGAACGTCCGCTCAACACCCAACATGTGGCCGACAGAGTCCCAGCGACACCACACCCTGAGTGCAACTGTAGGCCCCTGCAGTCTGATGGAGACAACACCCAGTGTGTAACTATGGGTTTCTGCACAGTCCGATTGACACAACACGCAGTGTGTAACTATGGGTTTCTGCACAGTCTGATTGACACAACACACAGAGTGTAACAATGAGCCCCCACAGAGTCTGATAGAGACAACACACAGAGTGTAACAATGAGCCCCCACAGAGTCTGATAGAGACAACACACAGAGTGTAACAATGAGCCCCCACAGAGTCTGATAGAGACAACACACAGAGTGTAACTGTAGGCCCCTGCACAGTCTGATCGACACAACACACAGAGTGTAACAATGAGCCCCCACAGAGTCTGATAGAGACAACACACAGAGTGTAACCATGGGTCCCTGCAAAGTCTGATTGACACAACACGCAGTGTAACCATGGGTACATGCGAAGTCTGATTGACACCACAGCAACCATGAGTCATCAAATAGTCTCACTGTTACCATGGACACCATGAGTTACTTAAGACTCCCGCTCTAATTCCACTAACTAATCCCTGAGTCACTGTAGTGTTTCGCTGTTACCATGGACACACGGTAACCACGATCTAGCAAAATATCTCATCGTTACCGTGGGACACACAGTAACCATGAACTGGTGAATTATATCACGGTTACCAAGGACACACAGTAGCCATGATCTAGCGAAATATCGAACTGTTCCCGTATTTCACTGTTACCGATGACACACCATTACCACTATCAAGTGAAGTAGCTCACTGTTACCATGGACACATGGTAACCATCATCTTATAGGAGGCGGATGTAGATATTCTTTGTTTCTTGGTTTCAGAAGGCCCTGGGCCTTTAGGAGGCCGCTGTGTCTTTTAGAGAGGAGTGGTGTCATTGGGTATCTTAGCTTAAAACTAGATGGGCTCAAACCTTCTGAAATGCATTCTCACCCACATTCAGTAGAATGAAAATGTGTGTCTATATGTGTGTGTGTGTGTGAGAGAGAGAGAGTGTGTCTGAGAGAGGGACCGTCTGCATAAATCAATCTGCCAGGCGCCATCTTCCTCCCCTTTGCCACATACCTCCGCCCCCTGGGCTGGCATCTCCGGGAGATGGG
>NC_083761.1:81013752-81046252 GCF_963514075.1 Conger conger
GGGGTCCTCGCTCCTGGTCCTGGAGGACCGCAGGGTGTGCTGGGGTCCTCACTCCTGGTCCTGGAGAGCCACAGATTTCGTGCTCTGAAAGTCTCTCCCATAACGCCTTCTCCGTCCCCCGCTGGCAGCTCCTACACTAACACCGCAGTGACACCCCCACCCGATGACAGCACTTCCTCTTCTCCCTCACTCTCGCTCCTCTACAATGAGGAAACAGTGACCACGGCTCTTCACTTCCAGGTCAGAGGTCAAGGGTCAAGGTGAGGGGAAAAGATGGTGCTGGGACTAAACGAGCTGTCTTGTGTTATCAGACTGAAACAGCTGGCCACTTAGGATGCAAAATAAGAGACATCCAGGGGCCAGTGGGTGGGGTTTACACAGGAGTGCTTTTATCCAGTGCGACGTACAGTTAAATTAGATTAAGCAGGAGACAATCCTCCCCTGGAGCAATGCAGGGTTAAGGGCCTTGCTCAAGGGCCCAACGGCTGTGCGGATCTTGTGGCTACACCGGGATTCGAACCTCCGACCTTGCGGGTGGCAGTCATGGACCTTAACCACTATGCTACAGGCCGCCCTATAGATGCTCCTGGAGTGCTAGGTTTTTGTTATCGTGGCACACCTGATTCTACTCATTTGTGGCTCAACACAATAGGTAGATCTCCAGGAACAGGCCTGCTCTAGCTGTTGAATGAGGTGTGCTTTGTTAGGGTTGGAGTGAAACCCTCCAGGACTGTAGATCTCCAGGAACAGGGTTAAATAAGCCCTGCTCTAGCTGTTGAATGAGGTGTGCTTTGTTAGGGTTGGAGTGAAACCCTCCAGGACTGTAGATCTCCAGGAACAGGGTTAAATAAGCCCTGCTCTAGCTGTTGAATGACGTGTGCTTTGTTAGGGTTGGAGTGAAACCCTCCAGGACTGTAGATCTCCAGGAACAGGGTTAAATAAGCCCGACTCTAGCTGCTGAATGAGGTGTGGCTTTGTTAGGGTTGGAGTGAAACCCTCCAGGACTGTAGATCTCCAGGAACAGGGTTAAATAAGCCCTGCTCTAGCTGTTGAATGAGGTGTGCTTTGTTAGGGTTGGAGTGAAACCCTCCAGGACTGTAGATCTCCAGGAACAGGGTTAAATAAGCCCTGCTCTAGCTGTTGAATGAGGTGTGCTTTGTTAGGGTTGGAGTGAAACCCTCCAGGACTGTAGATCTCCAGGAACAGGGTTAAATAAGCCCTACTCTAGCTGCTGAATGAGGTGTGGCTTTGTTAGGGTTGGAGTGAAACCCTCCAGGACTGTAGATCTCCAGGAACAGGGTAAAATAAGCGTAAGAGCAGATGGTCGAACGGCAGAAGGATCCCTGACCAGTCCATCACTGGCAGGAAGAGAAGAGGGTCATTACTGGGAGCAGAAGGAAAGAAGGGAACAAGCTTCCTTTCCGTTCCTCGGCCCATGAGGAGAGGACATAAAACAGGATGAGTGTAACAAAAGAGAAACACTGAGTGTCTCTCCCAAATAAAAACACTGAGTGTCTCTCCCAAATGAAAACACTGAGTGTCTCTCCCAAATAAAAACACTGAGTGTCTCTCCCAAATAAAAACACTGAGTGTCTCTCCCAAATAAAAACACTGAGTGTCTCTCCCAAATAAAAACACTGAGTGTCTCTCCCAAATGAAAACACTGAGTGTCTCTCCCAAATAAAAACACTGAGTGTCTCTCCAAAATGAAAACACTGAGTGTTTCTCCCAAATAAAAACACTGAGTGTCTCTCCCAAATGAAAACACAGAGCGTCTCTCCCAAATTAAAACATCATTGGAATTTGTAAATATCTGATCCCTCTGGGTCAAAAGAGCAACTTTTCTCCTTGTTTGTTTTTTTTTTTTGTATTGTTGCTTTACTGACATTTTTGTTATAAACAGAGGTGTAAAAGTCCTGCCCGGTGTTTTGTTCCAATCACCTGGATTTGCTAATTGGCACAATTCTACAGTCAAGAGGTAGAACTAAATTGTGCAAAATCAGCCGGCTGAAGTCAGGGATGACTGACTTTCCTCCTTCACTTTGGTTTGAAAAGCATCTTTGAAAAACGAACTGTAAATTGCGACGATTTTCTGCCGACCATTGTAGGTGGAACTCAGACACGAACGTGGCCCCCGAGGGCAGCCATTTTGTGCTCCAGGCGGGACAGTTCAGGGCCCGTGTGGAATGCCACCAGGGACAATGGCGGGTAGAGCGGTCAGTGGCAGGATTTGGACGGGGCTCTGGCATTCTCCTCGTTCCCCCGGGGGGCACGTGAGGGGAAGTCTTTGCTGGGGGGCGATGGTCTGGACAGCGTCAGGCCTGACCCCACGGGGGTGGGACGGGGACACAGGCCACCAGGCTGGCCCTCTGTCCTCTGAGCGGGGTGGCTCCGGAGGAATGCGGCGGCCCTGTCGCCCAAAACAATGCCCGCATTCATGGGCCCCGACGGGCCCTGGAGCCCTTCCACCCCCCACCCCCCTCCGACGGGCCCTGGAGCCCTTCCACCCCCCCACCCCCCACCTCCACTAAAGCTGTAGAGGATCCACCCTCTCAGTCCTCATTCTGTATCACCCCCCCCCCCCCCCCCCCGCGCCCGTTTCTGTCTGCTGGCTCGAATCTTCACTCTGTGTGCCTGTGAAAATCATTACCCACGACCCACAGCCTGGGGTGTGGGCAACTTCCTCTGGAACCATGCCGGGAGGGGGGGGGGTTAAAGGTCACACGGGGGCAGGGGTCAGGCGGGGTCAGGCGGGGTGAGGCGGGGTGAGGCGGGGTGAGGCGGGGACAGGTGGAACACATATTAAAATATTAAAATAGAATGAAATACATTGTCAAGGTGTTGCGACACTTTGTCCTCCGAAGACCCTGCAATTCGTTTTTTTTCCCAAGACTTGGCAATTCAGTTCATGAGTCTCTGGTCTTAATCTCGAGAACTGTATATTCTGCTGCGCTGAAGCCCACACACTGCAGGGGACATTAAGTACAAATAAAATCATGGTTTTTAAAATATTTTCACTGCAACATTTGAAAAAACACATACACACGCACACGCACACACATGCGCGCACCCAAACACATTACACACACGCATGCACACACCCACACATACACACATCACACACACACACACACACACGTACACACACACACACAGACACACACCCGCAGGCATGCACACAGACACACACACAGACACCCACACACACCCCGCCCCAGGCAGCCTGGCTGTATCAGCTGAATGTGCCGGTGGGGATTACTTTGGCTGATACGTCCCTCTGAACAGGAAGTGTGGAAACAGTAATTGCTTCCACACTCTCTGGCTGAACAGTGGGTCAGCATTGGGGCCTAACCACCGCAGGTCTCCTTTCTGTAGAGCGAAGCAAAACAAAAGCCTTCAGGCTATAGGAAGGGTGTCGGGAACACAGCGTTAAACCGAATAAGGGCCGTCAAGCCCGAAACCCCCTAAAGGTTATGGTGAGGTTTTAAGAACTTGAACCCTAAAAGGTTATGAAAGGCTGAAATAACAAAACAAATAAAGTTACAGACGGTTTTAAAAAAAACAAAGCCCAGGGCTTAAGAAAGGTCTTGAGAACACAAGGCTGTTATGAAGGGTCGTAACAGGAACTAGGGTGGAACCACTGAAGCCGTAAGTTGTCAACAGGGTATCTGAGTGCGCTGGTCTACAATACACAGCTGTGCACATTATAGAATATTTAAAATAATAACTCCAGAATCCAGCTTGAAAATGGCTGGTCTAGCTGGATATGAGCTGGTCAACCTGGGTATGAGCTGGTAGCTTGTCGTCTGGCTGTTTCAAAATATAGCAGGTCAAACTTTGCAAAGCTGGCAGCTGGTCTGAACTGGTCAGCCAGCTAACAGCTGTTTCAAAACCTTGCTCAAGCTGTTTTTTTCAGCAGGGAAGTAGTCGATTATTCATTTTTGGGGAGCTACATTTTTTGGGGAGCTGCATACCACCACCACCCCTTACCCCCCGCCCCCTACCTCTGGACCAGAACCCCAATCTACTAACTGACAAAAGGACTGCTAGCAGGACTAGCACTAGTCTGCTTTCAACTGGACGCATGTCCAAAACCCTTAGCTTCACCCAACTCCAGCCCCCACATCTGGGCGGCAGACGTTTTTTTAAACGTTCTAGAAAATTCTATCCACGGCAACTCTCCCGGCTTACATGTTTTATGCATACAGGCTGTTGGCACAGCTGGGTATTGAACTGAAGCGCTTCGCGTCGCAGTATCTCGCTCAAGGGTACAGCGGCAACACCCCGCCTGGGAATCGATGCCGTAACCTTGGCGATACCAAGGCCAGCTCACTGCGGTTAAAGTGGTGCGGCCGCCCCTTTAAGGAGGTCTGGGAAAATCGTACGTCTTTTCAGTGGAGAGGAATGCCACACGTGTTAGAAGATCAGGAATTTGGGAAAGCCTTTTTTTTTGGGTTCAGGCTGTTGTGAAACAGCTTGCTAGGTTGTGTAAGGGGGGCAGTGACTTTTTGGCTCTTCCAAGTCCAGGGCTGATGTAATGCACTAGGCAGAGGGAGGAGTGCCCTGCTTAAAAAAAAACAGCTCAAGCAAGGTTTTGAAACAGTTGGTAGCAGGTTGAGCAGTTCAAGCTAAGTTTTTAAACAGTTGGTAGCCGGTCAACCAGCTCCCAGCTCAGACAAGCTACCAGCACTAGCTGTTTGACGTGCTCATAACCAGCTACACCAGCTTTATGACCAGCCTGGCCATGCTGGTTGACCAGCTCATACCCAGCTAGACCAGCTTTATGAACAGCTTGGACATGCTGGTTTACCAGCTCATACCCAGCTAGACCAGCTTTATGACCAGCTCATACCCAGCTAGACCAGCTTTATGACCAGCTCATACCCAGCTAGACCAGCTTTATGACCAGCTCATACCCAGCTAGACCAGTTTTATGACCAGCTCATACCCAGCTAGACCAGCTTTATGACCAGCTCATACCCAGCTAGACCAGCTTTATGACCAGCTCATACCCAGCTAGACCAGCTTTATGACCAGCTCATACCCAGCTAGACCAGCTTTATGACCAGTTCATACCCAGCTAGACCAGTTTTATGACCAGCTCATACCCAGCTAGACCAGCTTTATGACCAGCTCATACCCAGCTAGACCAGCTTTATGAGCAGCTCATACCCAGCTAGACCAGCTTTTGACCAGCTTGACCAGTTCAATTTTCAAGCTGGTCAAACTAGCATAGCTGGATTTTACAGCAGGGTAAACCTCCAGTGCTGGAGAGCTGCAGTGTTTGAGTCCACACGCTTTTTTTTACCAAGGCCCAATTCTTTGGGCCGGTTGAAAGAAAACCTCAAACACGCACAATGCAGATGTTCAGAACCTGAGTTTGTCTGCCTTGCTTTGACCTGAGAACACTACACCAAATGACAAGTTGACAAGATTATGGGCTGAACTGCGTTCCTGTCATTATGCATCCTTATGTTCTTCGCCCTGTTCACTGCCACGGTGTCGACGTTCTGTTCTTCACGGGCTGTGTGTTTACCCGGGTCAGAATGCCTGCAGAAGTGACGAACACACAAACACAAATAAAGAAGAGCCGCAACAACGCCGCATGTCGACAACGTGGTAACGTTTTTCTGCTACAAAATATAGCAATTTACAATTTGAGTGGGAGGGAGGTTGCTATGACTGATGGACCACATCAATGAACTAATGGCCAGTTCAGTATGTGCGCGATATCTTTGGGGCTGCCAGGGCTAATGGACGGTCGTTAAACTGCAGGCTTAAAATCCAATTCATCATGAGAAATTCATCATGAGAAATCTCTCAGTCCCTGTGCAACAGTGTAGGAGTGTCTCTGACCGCTGAGAGATGCACACATCGCCTCATTGTGCGCAACTGTCAAACGTGCAGTCGGTCACTCAGTCATTTTCCCTTATCCCAGAATCCCACGCAGGGAGTTCAGGAGCACTCTTACATGCTGTTTTTCATTTTTCCCCTCCTCTCATTTTTCCTCATTCCTCTTTCCACACGAACTGCTGGGCTGCCAATACGGCTCAGTCTAAAGACCGCAAGCCTGTTACAGAGGGTCGTAATGAGGGCTAGTGTCGAACCACTGAAGCTCCGTACGGTTAACTGGGCATCTGAGTGTGTGGGGCGGGGGCCCAGAATTCACAGCTCTGCACCATATACAATGTTTGAAATAATATCCCTGCTGTAAAATCCAGCTTGACCAGCTTGAAAATTGAGCTAGCTGGGTATGAGCCGGTCGCTTGCTGGTGGCTTGTCTGAGCTGGTAGCTAAGCAGCTGTTTCAAAACATAGCTTGAGCTGGTCAAACTTTTGTCCCGCCGGGAGTGGGAGTGCAGTTTCAGGGAACACGTACATGCTGTTTTTCTTTTTTTCTACTCCTTTTTTTTCGTTCCGCACAAACTGCTGGACTGGCAAAAAACCGCTCAGCCCGGCTGGCTGTTCCCAGAGACGGATTCCCTGCGCCCGGCGCTGAGACAGAAAACACTTGCGGTCGGAAAGTTGAGGCGTGTAGGAAGCCCGGAGTCGAAACCCGGGGCAGGGCATTCCTCGCGCGTATCACACCGAGAGCTACCCGCAATTGCCTCTCCGTTCCGACCGAGGAGTTCTCCGAAAACGCTCTCCGGCGACCGGAAACCTCCGTGCCAAAGCGTGAGGTCAGAAGATGCCCTCATCCACTTGTGTTACACGTGGTTCCCCTGTCATTCTGACGGCCGCCAGCGTGCAACACTGATGAGGCCAAGGGAACAAAATGCTAACGCGTGTAGCATAAGCCGGCTCCTGCTAAAGTTGGGCAGGCCAGCGACTGTGACAACCGTAACTACAGGGTGATCTGGTAACAGCAAGGGGCTTGCCATACACAGAAATTAGTGTTCTTGCATGACCGTGCGTTTTTTTTTTTCACTTAAATTGAGTTTTTGGTGGCCTATTTTACATCTGGCAGGGGACTACGGATGGAAGCTAGCATTTTGGCCAGACAGACTGAAACTAATAAATAAAATCCAACAGACTGTAAACCAATAAGTAAACAAATAAATTGAATAAATGCACGTACAGAGATGAATGAAACCTATGAAAACCACCACAAATTTGTCCCTGTGCCTTTTTTTATCTGTTTAAAGTCACCTACATGGTGGAGAGAAGTGCTTTTTTTGGGGCTTCCCAAAGTGACTATGGAGGAGAAAGGAACAACATTGGCAAATGAACAGTTAACATATGATGTACACATGAAAAGAACACAAGCAAAAGCTGTGGCAAAATTATGGACAACATTAGTCCTCTGCTGTCAGTGTATGAACCCCAGAGAAAATGTACGAGTTGAATCTGTTTTCGGAGGATTTGAAATCCCCGCGGCCGATCCCTGTTCCCTAACAATAAATCAATCGGAAATCGGTTACTCTTCAGAAACCCGAAACACGGTCGGACCTGACTCAAACTTGGCCAGCAGGTCATACGATAGGTTCCCTGTGCGGATAGGCCTTACTGTGGGATTATTGGTTTGGCCCCAGATTCAAAGGGGATTGCATTACAAGCTAAAATAATTGGGGATAGGAAGCCAGGGCCATGGTTTGGACACAGCTAGCAACCAAAAACAAATGGGTTTAAATCCTAAATTATGTTACAGTTATTTAACTGATGCTTTTATCCAACTTGGACTGAGCAGGGGCCAATCCCCCCCCCCCCCCCCCCAGAGCAATGTGGGGTTCAGGGGCCGAACAGCTGAGGCTACATTGGGGCTTGAACGACCAACTATCTGGGTCCCAGTCAAGCAGATTAGCCACTAGACTATAGGCTGCCCCAATGGATTATTACATTTGTGTGTTGCGGTATTATTATAAAAATGTTTTAAAAATTTTTAAATCTGATGATAAAATAGGCCCTTGTCCTTATCTGTGTTGTGCAGGTAGTAGTTGAAATTGTACTCCTCTCTAGTGTCTTTCAGCGCACTTACCTCTGGTTATGGGTATGCACTTTGCACTTTGTTGCATGTTGCTCTGGATAAGTGTGTCTGCCAAATGCCAATAATGTAATGTAATGTAATGATTATGCCTCAAATGGATTTGCCAGCATTGTTCTCCCTAAAGAAGCTATGAAAGTCTTTGTGCACCTAAACCTTTCACACGTGCGTATATAGGAGAAAAAAAACTAAACGTGTGAGTACTGGAAAGCACAGCGGCGCTCCGTGTTCCTGCAGCAGTGAAAGAGTGAGGAGTGTGAGGAGTGTTGAGGAGTGTGAGGAGTGTTGAGGAGTGTGAGGACTGTTGAGGAGTGTGAGGAGTGTTGAGGAGTGTGAGGACTGTTGAGGAGTGTTGAGGAGTGTTGAGGAGTGTGAGGAGTATTGAGGAGTGTTGAGGAGTGTGAGGAGTGTTGAGGAGTGTGAGGAGTGTTGAGGAGTGTGAGGAGTGTTGAGGAGTGTGAGGAGTGTTGAGGAGTGTGAGGAGTGTGAGGAGTGTTGAGGAGTGTGAGGAGTGTTGAGGAGTGTGAGGAGTGTGAGGAGTGTTGAGGAGTGTGAGGAGTGTTGAGGAGTGTGAGGAGTGTGAGGAGTGTGAGGAGTGTGAGGAGTGTTGAGGAGAGTGAGGAGTGTGAGGAGTGTGAGGAGTGTGAGGAGTGTTGAGGAGTGTGAGGTGTGTGAGGAGTGTGAGGAGTGTTGAGGAGTGTGAGGAGTGTTGAGGAGTGAGAGGAGTGTGAGGAGTGTTGAGGAGTGTGAGGAGAGTGAGGAGTGTTGAGGAGAGTGAGGAGTGTTGAGGCTGAACTCCCTCAGCAGACACCCTGCCGCTGTATCCAGTGAATGAACGGGGTGAGGCAGAGTGCGGGTCCGCTGGGCCAACGGACCGGGCCAACGGGCCGTGCCACAAAATGGTGGGCGAGACAGACATGACCCCCCCCCCACACAGCCCCCCGCTGGGCTTTGTGAACCGCGGGCGGGACAAGCCTCTCCACTCTCCCCCCCGCCGAGGCTGGCAAGTTTGGGACAGATCTACAGCCTCTGCAGGGGGGCTCTAATCCGGACCCCAAACTTCACGGCCCAGTCACTTCCTCTGTAGCCTGCAGGCCATGTGATATTAACGGAGGTGTGTGTGTGTGTGTGTGTGTGTGTGTGCATGTGTATGCATATGTGTGTGTGTGTGTGTGTGTTTAGGTGTGTGTGTGTGTGTGTGTGCATGTGTATGCATATGTGTGTGTGTGTGTGTGTGCATGTGTATGCATATATGTGTGTGTGTATGTGTGTGTGTTTAGGTGTGTGTGTGTGCGTGTGTGTGCATGTGTATGCATATGTGTGTGTGTGTGTTTGTGTGTGTGTTTAGGTGTGTGGATGCGTGTGTGTGTGTGTTTAGGTGTGTGTGTGTGTGTGCATTCCTGTGTACGTGTGTGTGTGTGTTTAGGTGTGTGTGTGTGTGCGTTCCTGTGTGTGTGTGTGTTTAGGTGTGTGTGTGTGTGTGTGTGTGTGTGCGTTTGTGTGTTTAGGTGTGTGTGTGTGTGTGTGTGTGTGTTTTTAGGTGTGTGTGTGTGTGTGTGTGCGTGTGCGTTCCTGTGTGTGTGTGTGCGTGTGTGTGTGTGTTTAGGTGTGTGTGTGTGTGTGCGTGTGTGTGTGTGTTTAGGTGTGTGTGTGTGCGTTCCTGCGTGTGTGTGTGCGTTCCTGCGTGTGTGTGTGTGCGTGTGTGTGTGTTTAAGTGTGTGTGTGTGTGTGTGTGTGTGCGTGTGTGTGTTTAGGTGTGTGTGTGTGCGTTCCTGCGTGTGTGTGCGTGTGTGTGTTTAGGTGTGTGTGTGTGTTTAGGTGTGTGTGTGTGTGCGTTCCTGTGTGCGTGTGTGTGTGTGCGTGTGTGTGTGTTTAGGTGTGTGTGTGTGTGTGTGTGTGCGTGTGTGTGTTTAGGTGTGTGTGTTTAGGTGTGTGTGTGTTTAGGTGTGTGTGTGTGTGTGCGTTCCTGTGTGTGTGCGTTCGTGAGGGGGGCTTCACTCTGCTGGTCCTCAGTCATCCGGGCCGCTGTCACACCTCCAGCTTGTTGAAACCGGACCCCCAGAGCGCTCAGGTGTCCGCCGAGTCCGTCATCCGCCATTGTGCGCCGGGGAAACGCCGCGCTGGACCCAATCACGCGATCGCACGCAACGCAGGCCTGGAACTCTACACCACGGGGGGCACAGATTCACAGAGCAGCCTGGCCACACTGCCATGGCCGCCTCCTACCTCTCTCATGCGCTCCTCTTCCAGAACAATCCGCCTGGCAGATCATCACAAACCCACTGTCAGCGTCCGCTATCGCAGACGCAGGTTAAGCTTAGCCCTTAGCTAAACTCAGTTTTGTAAGGATAATCGCTATTGAAAATTTAATTTTCAATAGTAAAACTAAGAACAGCCCGAGAACATTTCAAACTTTATTGTATTCATGCGGGAGACAACAATGCTCTTTACAGACATTCAAAAACAGTAAGACAATAAGAACATAAACAACAAAAGCTTGCATGCTAACTTAGATCTGGACAATTATTTATGGTTTCCTTTTAAAATATGGTATGAAGCTAAACACGCATGCATGCTTTGTCTTTTTGTTTTAAAAAATATATATTTTTTAAAACAATATCTGTAAATCGATTCGTTCTCACGTCCTGACCGTGAAACGTTCTCATCGTCTAAAGAAATTGCAGGTGTTTTTTTGCGAGCGTCTCTCTCTTGTGGGTGGGTCTCTCAGTTCAGGAGTGAATTGCGGGTGGGTCTCTCGGTTCAGGACTGAATTGTGGGTGGGTCTCTCGGTTCAGGAGTGAATTGCGGGTGGGTCTCTCGGTTCAGGACTGAATTGTGGGTGGGTCTCCCGGTTCAGGAGTGAATTGTGGGTGGGTCTCTCGATTCAGGACTGAATTGCGGGTGGGTCTCTCGGTTCAGGAGTGAATTGTGGGTGGGTCTCTCGGTTCAGGACTGAATTGTGGGTGGGTCTCTCGGTTCAGGACTGAATTGTGGGTGGGTCTCTCGGTTCAGGACTGAATTGCGGGTGGGTCTCTCGGTTCAGGACTGAATTGTGGGTGGGTCTCTCGGTTCAGGACTGAATTGTGGGTGGGTCTCCCGGTTCAGGAGTGAATTGTGGGTGGGTCTCTCGATTCAGGACTGAATTGCGGGTGGGTCTCTCGGTTCAGGAGTGAATTGTGGGTGGGTCTCTCGGTTCAGGACTGAATTGTGGGTGGGTCTCTCGGTTCAGGACTGAATTGTGGGTGGGTCTCTCGGTTCAGGACTGAATTGCGGGTGGGTCTCTCGGTTCAGGACTGAATTGTGGGTGGGTCTCTCTGTTCAGGAGTGAATTGTGGGTGGGTCTCTCGGTTCAGGACTGAATTGTGGGTGGGTCTCTCGGTTCAGGACTGAATTGTGGGTGGGTCTCTCGGTTCAGGAGTGAATTGTGGTTGGGTCTCTCGGTTCAGGAATAAATTGTGGTTGGGTCTCTCGGTTCAGGACTGAATTGCGGGTGGGTCTCTCGGTTCAGGACTGAATTGCGGGTGGGTCTCTCGGTTCAGGACTGAATTGTGGGTGGGTCTCTCGGTTCAGGAGTGAATTGTGGTTGGGTCTCTCGGTTCAGGAATAAATTGTGGTTGGGTCTCTCGGTTCAGGACTGAATTGCGGGTGGGTCTCTCGGTTCAGGACTGAATTGCGGGTGGGTCTCTCGGTTCAGGAGTGAATTGCGGGTGGGTCTCTCGGTTCAGGAGTGAATTGCGGGTGGGTCTCTCGGTGCGTGTAGCGTTACAGTGTTCATCCCCACGAACAGAGCGTCTTTTTTTCATCTGAAACCCCCCCCTCCACACACACACACACACACCATACACACACACACCGTCCACGCGTGGCTCAGCCCAGGGAGAGTGTGTTTGGACACAGCGGCGGCGGCAGCCGTGGACTGAAGCTATGAGAGACGCGCGACCGTACGTATGTATATATAGGCACGGATAATGTTTCCGTCAGGGCCCCGGTCGGACAGCAGCGAGCCCGGCTTTAGAGCGGGCAGGCAGAACTCAATCTGCACCCAGGAATTTAAGTGTGGGGGGGGGTTGGTTTTCGCGCATTTCGGAGCATATTTATAGAGAGTGAAGTCAGCGCGCTGTGCTCTGGTGTTTAAACCTGCCCATGTTAAGTGTGCTGCTGGCCAGAGTCTGCATGGGTGGGGCGTCGCCAATACCCCCCCCCCCCCCCCCCCTCCCTCACTACTGCTAAATGCAGACTTTGTTTATGACAATGGCACTCCGGGGCAGCAGAGACAGAAAGTGTGCATCGCCCCTCCATCTCCCCCGCCCCCCCATCAGACATGATGCCAGGCAGACACCACCCACCCACCCCTCCACCCCCACTCACAGACCACAACCCCCCCCTCCACCCCCGCCCCTGACTGTTCGCCTCGGAGACTGTGGGCTCTGCGAATGAAATCTAACTGCGCTGAATCGATCTCCCTCTGAGAGAGAGAGAGAGAGAGAGAGACAGAGACAGAGGCAGAGATTCCATCTCAGCGTTACATCTTATCTTACTGTTGACTCACCCCAATCATCGCCATTGTTGTTGTCTTTGTTGTGGAAATGTTCATGTTCACTTATTATTTTACTGTACATTTTAACTGATTTCTGTACGCTTCGGCAATATTTACATCTGTATTTCCCACCGATAAAGCAACTTCAATTGAATTGACTGAGAGAGAGACAGAGAGAGACAGAGAATGGAGAGAGAGAGAGATGCCATCTTAACCGATTCCCTTTTTAAATACTGAAGTGCTGAACATTAATATTGCTGTTGTTATTGCATTGTTGTGACAATGTTCACTGTCATAATTACTTTACTGCACATATATACGTATTTTAACTGATTTCTGGATGCTTTGGCAATATTTACATACAGTGCGTATTTCCAATAAAGCAACTAGAATTGAGTGAGAGAGAGAGAGAGAGAGAGAGAGAGGGAGGGAGAGAGAGAGGGAGAGTGAGATAAAAGAGCAGTTACAGAGAGAGCCAGCAGGTGACAGGTTAACTGGATGCCCTTGGGGAACAGTGCGCAGGTTGGACCGGGGAGTGGGGTAAGGGAATAAGGCTGAAGGCGTTTGCCAGGCGCTTCGTTTCCCGGCGATTCTGGGCCGTGAAGTGGACACCGCTCGACCGAAACAGAGAGCCCTCTCTCCGCATCGCCCGGCGAAGGCGCTCCATTAAGGGTTTTAGTGTGTCCTGTTTCCCAGGGAGACCGGGGGTGTCGCACAGCAGGAGGAGAAGATCAGCGGAAAACCTGCCCCTGACCCTGCGTCAGGAGTCCGGTCCGGTCCTGGACACACACAGGAGAAACTCCAACTCCGGCTGCGGTCAGCGACCCAGAACACAAACACGTGGACCGTTTCTGACCCTGCGTTAGGCGTCCGGTCCAGTCCCGGACACACAGGAGAAACTCTAACTCCGGCTGCGGTCAGCGACCCAGAACACAAACACGTGGACCGTTTCTGACCCTGCGTTAGGCGTCCGGTCCAGTCCAGTCCCGGACACACAGGAGAAACTCCAACTCCGGCTGCGGTCAGCGACCCAGAACACAAACACGTGGAAACGTTTCTGTGGCTGTGGTAGGACGACGTGGTCCCAAATGAGCCTGGAAACGCGCTCAAACCAGCCGGTACCGGATACTGCAGCGGAGTGACCAGGGCAGGAATACCACACTGTTTCAGGGGTGGTGAGACACATGCAGGCTGCCAGCAGGGGGGCTGCTACAGTCTAATAACAGCAGCAGACCTGGGTCAAATACGTCATTGTTTTGGATTCAAATACACTTTGCTGAGCGTGTCTGGCGTATAGGAACCTATGAAACACTCGCAGAAAGAGCAAACCCGGCCCAACAGGTTCAATCCCACCTCTGGCATTTCACAAATATCGCAGTTATTTTGCAGACCAACGCAACTTACAGTTGATTAGACTAAGCAGGAGACAATCCTCCCCTGGAGCAATGCAGAGTTAAGGGCCTTGCTCAAGGGCCCAACGGCTGTGGCTACACTGGGGCTTGAGCCACCAACCTTCCACATGCCAGCTAAGCACCTTTGGACAAGTCATTACAATAAAACAGTTTTAGAGTAGTTTGGCCATAGCACCATAGCCAGTGCCTCGTACCTGCGTCAATCCCTGGAAGCAAAATTAGTGTAATTGTTCGTTAGCTTCTGCAGCTTCTCGTTTGCTTAGTTACAGGGCTCAGGTTTCTGTTTGGAGTCGCCGCCGGTGTAAAGCTTAGTCGCACGGTCGGCCATAAATCATTAAACGTGGCCGACCAGCACGTCAAAACCTTCCCATGAGCACCAGGGCTTTCTGCGGGCCTCGGCCCTGTTATAACTGCCAGTTCCATGGCACAGCACTCTCAGAAATACAGTGACAGTGGAGGTACGTTTTTGTTCTTCAAGGATCAACGTTTCCCCAAATGCACCCTGACAGTACAGTAATGTTCTCTTTGGGTACAAAGAAGTACATTTTCCAAGCAAAATAGTTACAAATTAGCTATACGTACAGTGACGACCATAATTAATTGGACAGTGACACATTTTTTCGTAATTTTGGGGCAGTACTGAAGCGCTTTGACTTTGAAAGGATACAATGACAATGAGGTTGACAATTTGTGGGCATTTCAACCATATCGGACGAACCGTTTAGAAACGATAGCACCTTTCGTACATGGGCCCTCCATTTTAAGGTCCTACAAGCATTTGTTGAATTGGGCTTCACAGATGTGTTTCGTTAGGCAGGTGTGTTCATTTGTGTCGTTAGCGAATGCAGAAGAGAGCTGTTGACTGTAGAATTTGCCATGGCCATTGGAGACGGTGTCGTTGGGGCGTGACAACATGAGGAAAGTGAAAGAGAGGAGTACAGAACCAAAATAACAGAAATGTCCGTGTCCAAGGAACGTCTCTGCTCACTACTAGTTGGGAGTGCACTTTCATGCACCTACAGGATTCTGCCCCAGCGTTTGTACCCTTTTAGGCACTTTCCATGCCTTTATTTCTGAGAGAGCGGTCTCAGCCAGTTTCGGGGGTCAGGCAGGCTTTTGGGGTGCAGGCCAGCTCCGTTATAGCTATCATAAGTTCCATGACACCAGTCTCAGGCACAAGGCTCGTCTCTGGCACCCCTCTGCATTTTCGGGTCAGTTCTTTGGGGTCCCACCGTCACCGTCACCATCACCGCCATCCCTGGCCTGAAGCGGTTTGCCCCGTAACCCGCGACGATCCGCTTTTATCGCCTGTGTGCCAGAGAAAAGCGGCTTCCTGGCGGCTGGAAGGGGGGGGCATTGTTCGGGCCCGGGGGGGCCCCTGCGCTGAGATTGGCGGAAAGAATCGCGTTCCGCCGGCGGTAACCGGAGACGGCGGTCATTATGATGCGTTAAATGGCCTTCTGTGGACGCTTCCTGGCCCATGAATCATTCACCGGCCCACGGTAACCTATATGGCCGTGGGTACTCACCTCAACGCGGGGTGCAGGCTGATTGAGTTCGGCCAAGCCTGACCTGGCTGCACTGTGGCTTCTGAGCGAGGAGCCTCCCTGAAATGTGCTGAGAATACACGCTACATCCTGTCAAACTGTCACATGACAGGCAGGGGCAGGAAATGAATGTCACATGTTTTTGTTGGGTTTTTTTTTTACGGGAGGAAACCCAAAAAAAAAATCATATGGCTGTGTTTAAGTAATGGGCCCCCGTCATGTGACATTCTTTGCAAATCCGTGAAACTTGAAGCTGATGGTTCTGGTTATTGAACCTCACTGGCCATAACATAACAAGACAGGAATGGATGTTTCTCAATCCGACGGCAATGACAGTTTTAATGCTGCCGCAGTGAAATCGTGTAAGTTCAGGAGTGTTTCGATTTCACTGTGGCAGCATTAAAACTGTCATTCTTTCTTGGGCTAAATAACAATTCACTGCTAGGAGACTGACTCATATGGGCACCAGCTGATGAACGCAACACTCGATGGTGTTTGAAAGAAGGACACTGGGAAGGCCTTGTGGCGTGTGGGGTTGTATGCATTTCATTAATGGGAATTTCTCCTTAAACATTCACCAGCAACAGCAACACTCATTGCACTACACACTACTGTATCGATCTCATATCATATGCTGGTACCCCACAATACAACCCACACTGGAAACCATTAATAAACATACATAAACTTACAGACAGTTGTACACATTACAACACACATACACCACAGTGTCCAAGTTTTTACACAGAAAACAGGTTATACCCATTGCTATGGGGGTACTGGAGCGTCACTAACTAGTTTAGGCACTGTACCAAATTAACTGTGTTTGCACCCTTTATCACCTAGGCAGCTGGATGAAACATACGGAAACAAAATGGCCGCTGTCCAGCTCTCTGGTCAGTCGCTCGCCCCAATGCGGATTCAGGTGGGTGAGTACCGCACCGTGGTTAATGGTTCAGCCGGCGTCCCTGTGGGTCCAACCTCCACCTGCGTTTCATTCGGGACAAGTTCCGGCACGCTGGGAGCGGGGCGGCGCCCCAGTGCATGGTGGGATAGGTATCAAGACGATGTAATGTCTTAGCTGATGATGTGAAGTGCTTCGAGATACAAAAACCAACTTTCACACAATGGAAATGTGTACTGTACGTCCGAATGGTCGCCCAAAAGCAGAACTAATGCAGCGTCCCATTAGACCGGCGGTGGCCAGCCCTTATCCCAGGAAGCGACAGGATCTGCTGGTTTTTAATGATGTTTCCTCAGCACATAACTGATAACCGTATCAATTTTTGGATTCGATTTTTGATTTGATCGATGATACATTCATTAGACCAGAAAATAGCACCAGCAGTTCTCTTGACGCGTGCCGTTTGATTTAACGTGAAAGAACAGATTTTCAATAAATATCAGTGATCTACGGCACCTTTTTTATCTGTGAGTACGACAGTGCAGTCAGCGCCAGGGTGTGTGGCTTTTCCTGTGTGCTGAAGTGTGAACAGGGCTGATATCGGAGGAGAGCATCCTTTTATCCAGAGTGCTGGGTACACGCAGGACTGCAGCAATCGATGTGAGAGAGGGAATTATCCAATCAGGGCAGGAACCTGTTCTTTCACTGCGACCCTCTGCATGACTCAGGCGTTTTCACACTGAAGCCAGCTCACGGTGTGTGTGAGAGAGAGAGCGTGTGTGGCTCTGTGTGTGTGTGAGAGAGTGTGTGTGTGGCTCTGTGTGTGAGAGAGAGTGTGTGTGGCTCTGTGTGTGTGTGAGAGAGAGAGAGAGAGAGAGAGAGAGAGAGAGAGTGTGTGTGTGTGTCTGTTTGCATCTGTGTGCATAAGTGCCACACGAAATTGAAGAGAGAGAGACAGAGACAGAGAGAGAGCGCAAGAGAGAGGGGGACAGAGAGAGAGAGGGAGGGAGAGAGAAGGAGGGAGAGAGGGAGAGAGAGAAAAGGAGAGAGCGAGACAGAGAGAGACAGAGAGGGAGAGGAAGAGAGAGAGAGGGAGAGAGATGTGAATGTCCACGGCGTGTGTTTTTCTCAGAACATTCCAGGAGGGTGTGTCCCCCTGTACATTGAGCCCTTTCTGCAGCCCTGGTGTCAGAGTTCCATTTCCTCTGGCCTTTGAGAGGTGGGTGGGGGGGGGGGGTGGGCATCGAGGGGCGCCCCAGAGGAATCATGTTTTAGGATCTGCACAGTCGTGAAGGTGAGGAGGGGTGGGGGGGGGGGGGGGGTCTACCCTCGGCTTTGAGATTCATCCCTCTGTCTGTTCTGCAGATGTGGTTGCCAGATGGGCTACACCCAGCCCAAACAGGGATCACATCCAACATCACAAAGGCCTGGATTCAATCAAGGCACATCCTTATCTCTGACTAAATAGCCAATAAGTGCAAACTTGTTTTTTTTTTGGTCCGGCAAACAAAGTTACTGTGTGGTAGGGTAAGATGGGCGATCTCTGAACTGTCATCTCCAAAGTATGTGTACCGTAAACAAACCAAAAAAAATAATTATTGTATTTATATCTTCTTAGAGACACTTTCACAACAGAAAATAACACAGGGAAATTGGAAAACACAACAGACCAGGCCGAAACGCCCAACAACCCCTAACAGTTGTTTTAAGTTAACTTAAGCGAGATAGCTATTTCCGGGCCTGGTTGTGAGACCGGACACCGCTCCGGGCCCCTCCCCCTGGCGTGAGCCGAACACGCCGGGCGGACCGCCTCGCTCTGGGCCCCTCAGGGTCCAGATGCAGGGTCTGGGCCTGTGCTGCAGGGGCAGAAACAGGGCCCAGGGCCCCCCCCCAAACCCCCCAAACCCCCCACCCCAGCCACGGTCCGGGTGTCACGTTTCAGCTCCTGAATAAAAAGCAGTCTGTTTTTTTTTTTTTTTTTTTTTTTTTAGGGGTAGAGGTCAGGGGTGACTGCTGTGGGTGGTATTCGGGTTTCCTCTCGGTGGAGAGACACGTTCTCCGTTACCGCGTATTAGACCCGTAACGGGCTCTTCTTCCTAGATGTGGATGGGCGTTAGATATCACTGGGTCTGGTGCGGCGGCACGGATGGCGCGGTGGGTAGCACTGCCGCCTCACAGCAAGGAGGTCCTGGGTTCGAATCCCCGTCGGCCGGGGCCTCTCTGTGCGGAGTTTGCATGTTCTCCCCGTGTCTGCGTGGGTTTCCTCCGGGTACTCCGGTTTCCTCCCACAGTCCAAAGACATGCAGGTTAGGCTGATTGGAGAGTCTAAATTGCCCGTGGGTATGAGTGTGTGTGTGAATGAATGGTGTGTGTGCCCTGCGATGGACTGGCGACCTGTCCAGGGTGTATTCCTGCCTTTCGCCCAATGTATACTGGGATAGGCTCCAGCCCCCCTGCGACCCTGTTCAGGATAAGCGGGTTAGGATAATGAATGGATGAATGAATGAATGAATGAGGTCAGGGGTGACTGACTGCTGTGGGTGGTATTCAGGTTTCCTCCCGGTAGAGAACACGTACTCTGTTAGCGCGTATTAGACCCGTAATGGGCTCTTCTTCCTGGATGCGGATGGGCGTTAGACACCACTGGGTCCACAGGGGAGCACAGCACTAGTGACCCATGACTTGAGGCAATCATTGACTGTGTCCACCCTCCTACTGTGTCCTTATGATGTGTACTGGCTGCATACTGCATGCTGTTTAGTGCATGGGAGGGGCGGTGGGCGAGGGCTGGGAGTGTCCTAAGACGCTCTTCCCCTGCGTGGTCATTCACACGTGGCCCTTGTTGCTATTGGAAGAAAACATCGGCAAAAGTTCCCAGCGTTTTTTTTTTTGTTTTTTTTTTTAACAAATCAGCACCTCAGAATTTTACGAGACCAAAACGGTCGTCTACTCCTTGAAAAGTACGCTCTCAAATATACTCGGCGAAACCCTGGACATAAGAGCATCATCCTGGGGTTTTAAAAGTACTGAGAGAAAATTTCACCTACCAGTGCGCCCGTCAACAGCAGACCGGTGTGCTGATTTGGACACGGGCATTGCGTGTTGTTATATGTGGAAAATCCTTTTGATTGGCTCAGACCGGTCTCGATTGACAGCAGGCCGTTGTGGCTCCTCCCACTTTTCCATGTACTACTGTTGTTGAAATATCTGCTCCAGTGCCAGGCTATTTGTGGGAACTATGGGTATGAAGACTAACGGGTACAACAAAGAGCCACCACCGACCTTTGACCTTTGACCTTGGGCTGCCTCCACACACGAGAAGAATGCCACTGAGCTCTGTTACAGGGTCCATGCCACTTAAGGCAAAGGTCAAAGGTCATGGGTCAATGCCAGGGAGACACACTAATGGCTTATGTCTATGTTGTTGCCAGCAGCCGAGACATACCAAAATACTGTCACAGTAGGGGCATTCCTGTTTGACAGGCTCCTGGGAGTGGTATTGGTCTGCTGTAGCTTGCACGGCAAAAGGGAATTCATTTATTTATTAGATAGAGACAAAGAGCTGGATTATATCAACATTTGTTATTCTGAACTCATAATTTAACGCAAGTGTGGGTTTTCTTAAAAAAATGTTTACTATGCAAACACATCTTGATGATTTAATGGTACTGTGTGTATGAGGGAAAAAATGTGAATCTTGCTTGAAGCCATGAATCAAAAGCCTAAGGCGAGATCCATGCCTTAAAAATCAAAGAAGCTTCTAATTGTAAGCTATGCCTTTGCGTGGCATGTGAGATTTTACAGAGTCTTATTATAATGGTGACAGATTTACATCCTGTACGTCCTGATACACGTTTAAACAGTGGGGGGGGGAATGAGCTGAGTTTCAGACAGAAGTCGTTTCTACTTTAAAACCAAGACCACCGCTTGCAGACAACAATGTTCAATTTCGCAGGAGGCAACACAATTAATGTGTGTATGAAATATTACTTCGACCTATTCGATTAAAAAAGAGCGAAGGCTTTTCTTTCTTTTTTTAATTTTTACCCCGGTTACAGTCCACCTCATTGCGCAGAGAAGCAAAACGGGTCACTTCTGTTTCGGCGTGCGATTAACTCATTGCGCGCTCACTGCTATAGCAGTCTGACGCTACATTGCTGTCCAGGTCCTGCACCGGAGAGCTTTAAAGGAGAGCTTTAAAGAGGCCCCGCACCGTGACGTGTCGGTTGCAGGGTGTCACTAACACACACACACACACACACACACGGAAACACAAACACACTTCTGTGACCGTGCCAAACCAGCCATTGTTTATCTACCGTCTATCAGGCTTAATGAAAAGGCGCGGAGTAGCAACATGGACTTTCAAACACTTTTGAAGGACATTACTTCCCATAACATAGTCCACGAGTGTGCTTAACGATAAGTCGTTGTACGTTAATGCACGGTTTATATTTGCTACCTTTGCATTATTTATGGCGTTTCGGGAGAGTGTTTATAATAGATCCGGTTGTTGTGGTTACAGTAATGGACATCTGGCAGTTTTGATTCCAAAGACACCCTGTTAGGCAATGAAATCCGATCAGAATATGGGTGCGTGTCCTGTAAATTGCTACATCGTCATTTTTGGTGCGTGTTCATTATTCAATTACGTGCATTTTCACCCACTTGTGGTATAATTTCAGAAGACTAAAAAGCGCATGGGTATTTTAAGGACACCTACAAATTACATAAATGAAAATATGCCCATATATATTTTTTACAAGATGCCATTGTGTTTGCATTCGTTGCACTCAACTGCTGACCTGTACCTTTAGTGGAAAAATATGGCATAATTTATTTTTGTCTTAGCTCCTTGGTTGATGGTGGTTACCAAGGGCAACTGCCTCTGTGGCAACTGAGTTATTTCAGACAACTACACTGTGAAGGACCGCCCCTTCGCCGGACAGATTGGCTCAAATTCTTCCCCTTCTACCGCATTAGTGGGTAGCGCTCCTGTCCATCAATAATATATTCGCGGATACCTTCGCTAATATCCCGAAGAGTTGTAGCTACAGGTGCGCGCAAAACTCTGGTCGCAGGTGAAGCTCGTCCCTGAACAGCGAATGACTGAAGCGGGAGATTGACCAGTTCTGTCACGTAAGTGCTGCGCTTTATAAATCAATACGATTTGAAAAGATGTCGGATGTCACGTTAATGTCATTTGTGATTTATGTTCCGTGTATTTCTTTCTTGCTAAACGATATTCTTACATATCTACTACTTTATAATCATGAAGTCATTTATAGTCACAGGTGGGAAAAAACCCAGGTTCTGAAAGTAAATGTCCTTCCCTATTATCATATTCCAATTATATATTCCATCCATAATTCCAATCGATGTGCTAATTAGCACAGTTATTCTGCCAGGAGGTAGAACAGCAAAGTGAAATGAGTTGAGTTCGTGGATGAAGAAAACCAAGGCAGGACTTTTATTGTCTGACCCCTGGACATTCCAACACTGTTTATAATATGCTCTGGATAAACTACTAAACAAAATAATGCACGAATGAATCAATACTAAATAAATTAAAGTGCCACACACTCTCCAGATGAAGCTAAAGAATACTTACATACTTGTTTTGTGCACTGTACATATGCATGTAATCATTGCTATCAAATTAATGTTTATTTAAGTTAGTTTTTAAACAGAGGCACTCTTTTGCAATATTTATATATATATATATATATATATATATATTATATTATGTTATACACACAATGATTTAAACACATTCATCATGTAGCCAGTAAAAACAAAATCGGTGACAGACTAAGATATGTAAGAATACCCCCCCCCCAACCGACTCCACCAAATTAATGTAAACCATATTTGGTATTTTGTATCAGCGGTGTTGTCTCAACCATTCGCTGAAGTACTGAAGAAAACCGTTGCCTCTCGCAGTGAGAGAATAATCGTTAGCCAGCTTTGTAAGCGTATTCTTTTGTTTTTATTCAGTGGTTTTCAATTATAGGTGTGTTGCAGAGATATATCGATTGTCCGCAGTAACATGACCTCAGCGTTCTCTGGTCCCTGCTCCTTTCATGTGAGTGTAGTGTGCAATTACAGAGTCCCCCAGGTAATTTCAGCCCGTAGCCTAGTCGCTAAGGTACGAGGACTGGGACCCAGAAGGTTGGTGGTTCGATTCCCGGTGTAGCCACAATAAGATCTGCACAGCCGTTGGGCCCTTGGGCAAGGCCCTTAACCCCACATTGCTCTCTGTGCTCTCTGCTTAGTCTAATCAACAGTACAGCGCTTCGGTTTAAAGCGCCAGGCCAAATAAGAAATGATTATTATTTATTTCCCCGTTGGAATACAACGCGGTGAGCTGTCTGGGACCCCAGGCGACGTGTGTGAGCCGGCAGGCGGACTGACCCCCCTTCTCCGCCGTTTCAGGACAGCGGTGGAACCTGAGGGGCGGGGCGAGGGGTGAGACATGGAGCTGATGGGGTCCACCCTGACGGCCACGTACTCCCGGCCCAAATCCAGCCACTTCCTGCCGGCCATCTCCACCATGGCGGCCAGCTACCGGAGCCACCAGCCGCTGGTGGCCCTGGCGCAGGGCTCGGGCATGCCCTGGAGGACCAGCGGGTACTACAAGAGCGGCAACGGCGGGGTGTCCGGGCTGGCCGCCTCGGGCCTGGCGCGGTCCAAGACCATGTTCTACCCGTCCAACAGGGCGGCGCTGACGTCCCGCTACACGCCGGACGACTGGCACAAGTCCAACCAGTGCAACTACCGCGAGTCGGAGTCGTCCCGGAACAGCGCCGAGAGGCTGAGGCGGGACACCATCCGGATGATCCAGGACAAGGACCAGCTCACCCGGCACACCCAGGAGAGCACCAGCAAGAACATCGGCGAGCGCATCACCGACATCTCCTTCTGGAGGTCCGAGCTCAACCACGAGATCGAGAACATGGTGGCCGAGATCGGAGCCCTCTCCGAGGTGAAGAGGAGGCTGGAGAGGGCCCTGGCGGAGACGGAGGGACCCCTGCAGGTACGGTGTGCGTGTGTGTGTGTGTGTGTGTGTGTGAGTGTCAGTGTGTGTGTGTGTGGGTGTGTGTGAGAGAAAGAGTGTGTGTGTGTATATGTGTGCATGAGTGAGTGTGTGTGTGTGCGTGTGTGAGTGAGTGTGTGTGTGTGTGTGTGCGTATGAGTGAGCATGTGTGTGTGTGAGTGAGACAGTGTGTGTGTGTGTGGGTGTGTGTGAGAGAAAGAGTGTGTGTGTATATGTGTGCATGAGTGAGTGTGTGTGTGTGCGTGTGTGAGTGTGTGTGTGTGTGTGCGTATGAGTGAGCATGTGTGTGTGTGTGTGTGTGTGAGTGCGTGTGTGAGTGTTTGTGTGTGTGTGTGTGAGTGTCTGTGTGTGTGTGAGTGTGTGAGAGAGAGAGAGTGTGTTTGTGCGTGTATGAGAGAGAGTGTTTATTTGTGTGTGTATCTGAGAGTGTGAGAGAGTGTGCGTGAATGAGAGTATGTGTGTGAATATGTGTATGCAATGTTGCCAATTCACTGGAATTGTATTTATTCGTAATCACATTCTATGTTGCTGCTGAGTTTTTAAATGTACTGATTGTGTGGAGGTGGACAGCATTCTATTATTAATGTGCAAAACTTTTGCATTGTGTTATATCATCCATTGGTTGGGCAGATGTACTTATCTGGAGCAATTAAGATACATATAAATAGCAGGACATATCACAAATTTCACTCAGTAACAGAAAAATATCAGCCCTGAAGGCCCCGAAATAGCACACGAGGTAGAGAGAGGTGGCGAGAGAGAACTCCCCGGTGGGGAGGAATCCGGAGAGAAACCCGCCTACTCAGGGTTTCCCATCCTCTGCTGGCCGACCGGTTGAGATGGTAACAGTTCAGGTATTAAACCAGCGGGTAATCTAGGAAGGCGGCGCAGTCTTGAAACAAAGACATCACTGGTATCACATCACACCCTATCACCATTCTCACCCCCCCCCGACCCCCATTTTCAGTTTGTAAAGGGGGGGGGGGGGGGCATCGTCCAGAAAAGCCCTTATTTAGGTCACAAGTGTTCCGTGGCGGTAACCTGGCAACCCCCTGTCAGTCAGATTGTCGAGGGCGATCGATTGTCTCGCCCAGATTGCTTCGGGGTGCACAGTGTCAGGTTCGTCCGACTGAAGATCTGGTGACTTAATGAGGCGGGATCAGGTGACGAGAGTGTTTCCTTCATACACAGCCAGGCAACTCACACCCGTCCCCATGATTCATATTTACATTCATTGCACAGCTGACATCAGTGAAAGCTTGATAATTCATTTTTTAATAAAAGTCAGAATTTTCAATTGATTTTCTATCGCCCCAACCAAGCCTGATTGTAGGCTTTCCAATGACGATGGACATGAGACAGTCTGGTCTTATATTACATGGACAAATGTTGTTGCTGTTATTATTATTATTATTATTACTACTACTATTGATATTATTATATTGTTAGTTGTAATAGTAGTAGTAGCAGTAGCAGTAGTTTCAGTAGTAGTAGTAGTAGTTGTAGTAGTCGCATGTTGCTATTCCTGTTCAACATCTTCCACATCCACACCAAGGAAAAGCAACAGAAGTTGGACAAACAAATCAAACAAAAACCAAGTTGAAGCCAACAGAACTTTAAATGGGAGACGGGGCGTATGTGATGGTTATTTGTCCAGATGAGAGGTTCATACTTCCTCTCTCACTGGCAGGTCTCTCAGGAGTGCCTGTACCACCGGGAGAAGAGGATGTCCATCGACCTGGTGCACGACGACGTGGAGAAGGATCTCCTGAAGGTCAGTCCCGTCCAGCTCGGGTAAAAACTCAACGCCGCTAGCGGTCTGGGTCAGGGATCCCTTCGCCCCCCGGGTAACCGCGAGCGTGTGCTTTCTGCAGGAAGTGGAAGTGATCAAGTCGTGTCAGGAGAGGATGAGGAGGCACTTGGACCGCGCCATTGCTCAGCTTGCGTGAGTCCGCGCCGGAGGACACAGACACAGACTCAAAACCCACCTTTTCAAACTCTACCTTAGTCCTCCCTCCTGATTTCCCCTGCCCCTCCTTTCTGATATCCCTATCCTTGTCTAACACCCCCCCCCACCCCCCAAAAAAAAAAAAAAAAAAAAAAAAAAATGCACTTCTGATGACAACTATGTTTAGAACAGCATTTCCTGTGTATTTTGCTAGTTTCTGGATGTGATGCTCTGACTTATGGTAGAACCTATGCACTTGTAAGTCGCTTTGGATTAAAAGCGTCTGCCAAATGACTAAAATGTAAATGTAAATGTAAATGTTTCTGGAACGACGGGACGATGGGGTGTCCTGGCCCTTCTGAAAAGGGCCGGCGTTGGTGCAGGTTTTTTTGTTTTAGCCCAGCACTATGACAGCTTATTCGACTACACAACCACACTTAAGTAGTTATCGTGTTGGAGAGCCGCGGTGGCGCAACAGGCTAAGACGCAGCAGACTCGCGGTTGCAGTATGCTGCAGTTGCACACCTAGGACCGGGGTTCGATTCTCGGTCCTGCCAAAAAGCCAAGTTTGGCCGGCTCACGTGGAGCAGCAATAATTGGCTCGCTGCTCCAGAGGGAGGGACTTGGCAGGGTTAGTAGATAGCCGCACAAACAAGCACCTCGGGCGCCTCGGAATCACGGTTACAGCTTGGGAGGCGTGACGGCTTGAAGAAGGTGTATCACTCTCCCGTTGGCCGCTGAGGGACGGGGTGTGGGCGGTGTATCTAATACTAGCTCTAATTGAATCAGACAGGGTCCAATTGGCTACCAAATTGGGAGAAAAAAAAAAAAAGTAGTTAGGCTCATACTTCCTAGGTTAAGTAATCAGGCTCAACCGAGGGGGAATTCCTCACCACTGACACTGAAATGTTTAGGTACACTTTAGTGGTAGGAAAAGGCGAGCATTGCTGCTAGTGTTGGGCTAGTGTTGGGCTAGAACGTGTACCCACACTGACCCTTTTCAGATAAGTTTTAGAAATGAATGAATTCTGGCTTACCTCTGGTTATTTTGGAGTAGTTGTGTGTGCTGATGTGTGTGGTGAGCGTTCTGCTGCAAAATGGCTGCCGTTGCATCACCCAGGTGGGTGCTGCACATTGGTGGAGGTTGAGGCCAGTTTCCCCCTCATCACTGTGAAGTGCTTTGAGTCGCCGACTGGCAAGAAACATAAATGCAAGGAATAATTACTTAGATAGTTTCATTTTCTTCTTTTTTTAAAAAAACAATTCAATCACAACAGACGCAGAAAAATAACACAGGGTGAAATGATGAAAAGGATATGCGTTTAGCGAGCACGCTCTCTCTCTCTCCCTCTCCCCCTCTCTCTCTCTCTCTCTCTGTTTTGGGGCTCAGAGCTAACCGAGGCGCGCAGCACGAGCTGGAGAAGGACGCCAGTGACAAGGTGAGCGCCTTCCGCATCGACGACAGGTGCCACCAGCTCCGCAACAAGTCCGACGGGATCAGCTACCACCGCGGCGTCGAGCGCAACGACCCCTCGTGAGTTCTGCCCCCGAGCCGACTTCATACACAGCTACTTACAGCTGATTGGACTAAGCAGGGGACAGTCGCCCCTTGAGTAATGTGGGGTTAAGGGCCTTGCACAAGGACCCAACAGCTGTGCAGATCATAAATGGTAAATGGCATTCATACACACACTCACACACCGATGGCGATTGGCTGCCATGCAAGGCCCCGACCAGCTCGTCAGGAGCATTTGGGGGTTAGGTGTCTTGCTCAGGGACACTTCGACACAGCCCGGGCGGGGGATCGAACCGGCAACCCTCCGAATGCCAGACGACTGCTCTTACTGCCTGAGCCATGTCGCCCCTCATATTGTGGGTACAGCTACCAACCCCCAGTCATGTACCTGGGCTCCAGGCTGCCCTATGGACTTATGTGCCCACCACTCTCTTGACTGTGGAGATTTTGTCAGTTTTTGAGGGGGCAACATTTTTTGATGGGGCGACATTAGCTCAGGCGGTAAGTGCGGTTGTCTAGCAGTTGGAGGGTTGCCAGTTCGATCCCGCCCAGGGTGTGTCAAAGTGTCCCTGAGCAAGACACCTAACCCTGAATGCTCCCGACAAGCTGGCTGGTGCCTCGCATGGCAGTCAGTTGCCGTCGGTGTGTGAGCGTGTGTATGAATGGGTGAATGAGGAGCATCAATTGTACAGCGCTTTTGGATAAAGGCGCGATATAAATGCCGACCGTTTACCCTCTCCGGCTGTGCTGTGTGGGCCCAGGCTGTCCCTCCCTGAGACGTGGTGCAGATTCACGGACAGCAACATCCTGCACTCCCAGAGCGAGCGAGCCACCTCCCACAAGCTCCGCGACGAGATCGAGATCCTCCTCAACGCCACGTCCACCCAGATGTGGAACCAGTTCAACACCGTCAACGTGGCCTTCACCAACCGCCTGTCCGAGACCGCCGACGCCAAGAACAGCCTGCAGACCCACCTGGCCAAGGTGAGCGGGGGTCAGGGGTCAGGGGTCAAGGTTCAGGGGTTGCGTACTCTGTCTCCAAATCCTAACTACTCCAAATCCTTAATATATGTACTGACTACTACACATATGGTGACATTGGCTCAGGCGGTAAGAGCAGTCATCTAGCAGTCAGAGGGTTGCCGGTTCGATTCCCACCCTGGGCGTGTCGAAGTGTCCATGAGCAAGACACCTAACCCCCAATTGCTCTTGACAAGCTGATTGGTGCCTTGCATGGCAGCCAATCGTTGTTGGTGTGTGTATGAATGGGTGACTGCGAAGCGTCAATTGTACAGCGCTTTGGATAAAGGTGCTATATGAATGCCAACCATTTACTTAAACTGTACATAATACGGGCGGCACAGTGCTGAAGTTGGTTGCACCGTTGCTTCACAGCAAGAAGGTCCTGACCTTCTTGAGCCCTGCCCAAGCCCTGTGTCTGTGGGGGAGTTTGCTTGTTCTCCCCATGTCTGTGTGGAGTCTGCATGTTCTCCCCATGTCTGTGTGGAGTTTACATGTTCTCCTCGTGTCTGTGAGGAGTCTGCATGTTCTCCCCGTGTCTGTGTGGAGTGTGCATGTTCTCCCCATGTCTGTGTGGAGTCTGCATGTTCTCCCCGTGTCTGTGTGGAGGCTCCTGCTATTGCCCTTGACCAAGGCCCTGGCCTCAGAACTGGAGTTGGTCCCCAGACGCTGCACTGTGGCTGCCCACTGCTCCTGAGTGACTAAGGATGGGTCACATGGAGAGGACGTATTTCATTGCCTTTCGAAGCCAATGACAATAAAGTTGAATCTAATCTAATCCAGGGTGTTCCCGAATGCAGACCATGAGTACATTGAATGAGAGCGTGATAAGACACTGGCCCTGTGTTCCACGCACACACACAGATGTATTTAACATTGTGCGAGACAAGGCCGGCTGGCAACGCGCAAAACACGAAGCACGAAGATCGTTAGTCTGTTAGTCCCTTCCCTCTCCAGCCCGTGTGCATCTCGTAACTAAGATCAGCCCTGGGGACCGAACTGCCTACAGCTGTGGCTGCAGGCCAGGTCAGCCACCCCCCCCCCCCCCCACGCTAGGGTTGCCTGGTTTTCAACTGGAATGTCCAGTTTTCTGATTATTCCTGCAGGTCTGGTTTGTGGGCCCCAGCGGACAATACACTGTCTGGTCTGAGTAACTGATTGGACGAATTTGCTGTTAGTTTGTAATGAATTTACGTCTCAGCCAACCACCCCCTGGTCCATGATCTGTTCCGATAGCCACACGCCCCTCATCCCCCTCCCTTCCTGGGGCAGCGCTGGCTCAGAGCAGTCGTCTGGCAGTCGGAGGGTTGCCGGTTCGATCCCCCGCCCGGGCTGTGTCCCTGAGCAAGGCACCTAACCCCTAAACGCTCCTGATGAGCTGGTTGATGCCTTGCATGGCAGCCAATCGCCATTGGTGTGTGAGTGTGTATGTGAATGGGTGAATGAGAAGCATCGATTGTACAGCACTTTGTTCTTTCCGTGTCTGTGTGGAGGTTGCATGTTCTGCCCGTGTCTGTGTGGAGTCTGCATGTTCTCCCCGTGTCTGTGTGGAGGTTGCATGTTTTGCCCGTGTCAGTGTGGAGTCTGCATGTTCTCCCCGTGTCTGTGTGGAGTCTGCATGTTCTCCCCGTGTCTGTGGGGGAGTGTCCATGTTCTCCCCGTGTCTGTGTGGAGTCTGCATGTTCTCCCCGTGTCTGTGTGGAGTTTGCATGTTCTCTCCGTGTCTGTGTGGAGTGTACATGTTCTCCCCGTGTCTGTGTGGAGTCTGCATGTCCTCCCCGTGTCTGTGTGGAGTCTGCATGTTCTCCCCATGTCTGTGTGGAGTCTGCATGTTTTCCCCTTGTCTGTGTGGAGTCTGCATGTTCTCCCCCATGTCTTTGTGGAGTGTACATGTTCTCCCTGTGTCTGTGTGGAGTTCGCATGTTTTCCCCGTGTCTGTGTGGAGTGTGCATGTTCTCCCCGTGTCTGTGTGGAGTTTGCATGTTCTCTCCGTGTCTGTGTGGAGTGTACATGTTCTCCCCGTGTCTGTGTGGAGTCTGCATGTCCTCCCCGTGTCTGTGTGGAGTCTGCATGTTCTCCCCGTGTCTGTGTGGAGTCTGCATGTTTTCCCCTTGTCTGTGTGGAGTGTGCATGTTCTCCCCATGTCTGTGTGGAGTCTGCATGTTCTCCCCATGTCTGTGTGGAGTCTGCATGTTCTCCCCGTGTCTGTGTGGAGGCTCCTGCTATTGCCCTTGACCAAGGCCCTGGCCTGAGAACTGGAGTTGGTCCCCAGACGCTGCACTGTGGCTGCCCACTGCTCCTGAGTGACTAAGGATGGGTCACATGGAGAGGATGCATTTCATTGCCTTTCGAAGCCAATGACAATAAAGTTGAATCTAATCTAATCCAGGGTGTTCCCGAATGCAGACCATGAGTACACCGAATGAGAGCGTGATAAGACACTGGCCCTGTGTTCCGTGCCGGTTCGATCCCCCGCCCGGGCTGTGTCCCTGAGCAAGGCACCTAACCCCTAAACGCTCCCGACGAGCTGGTTGATGCCTTGCATGGCAGCCAATCGCCATTGGTGTGTGAGTGTGTATGTGAATGGGTGAATGAGAAGCATCGATTGTACAGCGCTTTGGATGAAGGCGCTATATAAATGCCAACCATTTACCATTTGATGTGAAAAGTTCCGATAGTGACAACAACCAGGGCCACGCCCCAGGGACCGCCAACACTCCCGATAGCACCCCTCTGGCAGCCATACCCCCCTGCTTCTCACCTGCGACTCGTGCCGAAACCAGGCCCCTACTCCGCACGCTGATGGATATGTACCTTTGGGGGGAAAATGATTAAATTCTATGATTTAACCAGCGTTTAAACTGCTTCTGCTCTCCCTCAGTCAGGCCTTGGGGTTGATTACACTCAGACACGTCCTGGGACTGAGTACAAGGTCAGAGCTGTATTCACAGCCTGACATACTTATTTCTCTCCTGAATGAAACTGTCAACAGCTGATAGTTTCCATCTACAGACGCATTTCAAGTCAAAAACAAGTCCGTGGCAGTTGCATCATAAAATAACATTGTTTTTCGTCTATCACAATAGATTTCTGTGAACAGCAATGGGGGGGGGGGGGGGTACTGTAAAGTAGAAATTGTATTTGTTTCATTGGCTGCTTTAACCTTCCAAACAAGAAAAGGGGGGGGGGGGGGGGTTGGTTTGAAGGGAGGCCCAATGTGTCCAAATTTCGTGTGACTGGATAAAGCACGAGTTGGATTTCGACCAATGTGAAAATCGTTGAGCTAATGACTTTCCATGATAAGCGGCGGACAAAATATGCCACGCCGGAGTTTAAGCTGCTAATGCTGTCGAGTCTGTAATGTATTATTAATGGCTTTGTCAACATATAGTCTGACTGCCGGGCCAGACTCTCCTTCATCCCCTGCAGGGAAGTGGTCGCTGCTTCCTCCCAAGGAACGCAAGAGCCCACAACCCCCGAGGACTCCCCAGGGCACGGCATTGTGGGATATGCCGCCATTTTTCGTCCGTTTTCTTGCTTTTCTTTCACGTCGGGGATGAGGAAACATGGCAGGGAAAGACCTTTCCGATTGCAGAGCAGCAGTTTCCCCCCCCCCCTCCAGCGTCAGGGCAAACACAAACAGGGCCGAAGTTGGAGCCTTGGGGAACTCCTATCAGAGGTTATCACACAGCCTTGAGCACTTATGTGGGGAAAAAATGGGCCTTTCTTTATATACTCGTCTGGGAAACAGGCTAGCAAGGTTCGAGAGGGGACAGTCGTTCAGGAACGCATGAGCGCGTAAGCGATCAACCCTCTAAATCGCTTATCGGTTTATCTGAACATCTGCAGCGCCACGCCCTGGCCCTGAATGACCCTGGTGTGAATGAAAACCCTCCTCCTCCCCCTCCTCCCTCTCCTCCGACCCTAACTCCATGAAGTGAAAGGCATACAATCGCAAAACTGAATTTATGGTTTCGTGGGGACACCAGGTCAAATACGTCATTGCTTTGGATCCAAACGCTGTACTGAGCTTGTCGGGTGCTTTGGAACCTATGAAATACTCTAAAAAAAAAAGAAAAGTGCTCTCTGGTCCTCCTGGTCGGCTTGATTGGCCCCAGGCGAGATCATTTGAGCACAGCGGGACATTTTAATTCAAAACAATTACGTATCTGTCCCTGGTCTGGGGGAAACAGGCTGGGATGGAGGCAGTTGGAGGTAAGCACCTTAGTCAGGCACCTTGACTGGGGACTGCTCCACTGGGAGCGGGAAAGTTGTCGGTTCAAGTCCCAGTGCAGCACAATACGATCAGCTGTCGGGCCCTTGAGCAAGGCCCATAACCACACATTGCTCCAGGGGGGGACTGGCCCGTGCTTAGTCTAATCGACTCAATTAGGATTAAAAGCATCCGCTAAATAACTCATGTAATGTAATGTAATGTGGATGTCGGGTAGAAATATACAGGCTTTCCTTCCCCCTGGACCTGACCGGGGGAGGGGGGGAGGGGGGTAATTGGGGCCGTCCCGTGGAGTTGAGCCTTTCGCCCCCGCCCCCCTCCCCGTTGTTTACACATGGTGACATA
>NC_083761.1:81051252-81083752 GCF_963514075.1 Conger conger
TGGAGTAGTTCTTAGTAACTGAAGATAGGGTGGGGCGCGAATGTTGTTTGTGTTACCCCATCCACAGCCTCAAACCCTCCCCCGTCAATAAAATAATTCAAAGACAGTAGTTTCACAGAAGTTTTTCTTTTTTTTAATAACTCTTAAATATTCCCCTCATATTAACAAATGGCAATTGCAGTCCATCTATTTTAATGATGTTGTTTTCCATATGAATGTTTTTTTTATTTTTCATGTGCCGTTACATGAGTGTTTTGGAGAAGAGAAAGACGTGGCTTCCTCAAACGGCTGTAGGAACAGGACAGTGGGGTGGGGTGGGGTGTGTGGGGATCAGGTTCAGGGTTATGGCAGGTAGGGGTCGGTGAAGGCCCCAGTCCTCACATCAACCTCCTCACCTCAAATGAGTCTGTGACCTTTGACCTTTGACTTTGGGTTGGAGACACCAGAAGCAAGAAGTCTTATCTGAAATATTTCACATTTCTTTCATTTTACATTGTCTTTTTTTTTTTATGAATTTACTCCCTGATAAAATGAAAAGGAAAAAAAAATGGATCTGCGTTGAGAGATAAAAGTACCCTGGCTTTTGCCTATCACATGTTTAGCAAATAACAAAGATCTGGAGGGGAACTTTGGCGGAAAAGACACGCATCGTGCCGCAATCTCGATTGCTCAAGAATTTCGGCGACATCTATAGAATGCTATCAGGACCGGGACACATTCTTGAGTGAAACATTAAGCAGGGGGTTGAAGATCACACCGCATAGCCCACATAGCTTTATATATACATATGGGTGTGTGTGTGTGTGTGTGTGTGTGTGTGTGTGTGTGTGCGCGCGTGCGTGTGTGTGTGTGTGTGTGTGTGTGTGCTGATGGGTGTAACGCTGACACCCTCTGATCAGCGCCCCTCAGTGTACACAGGCTCCCTGTTGATGTAGTAATTCACGCCGACGTGACGGTTGTTTACTCTGCCGGACGGAACACCTGAACCATCGGCTCACGGTCGGTCGCCCCTGTCAGGACCCTGCGAAACGCAAACGTTTGTCCCGGGGGGGGGGCCACACGTGTCGCCTGGGCCTGACTGCGGACCGTCCCCGCACTCAGAGCAGGCCAATGCGGTCCGCTCGGACGCCCCCGTTCCCCGTCTCGCGACCGTGCGTTTCCGTCAGGTCGGGGCTTGAAAGGAACTTTGCGTGTTCCCGTGGAAACGGAGTGAGTCGCGGTGCGAAAGGCGATCGGGGGGGAAACTGGCCGCCCCGGTGAGATTTCTCTCAGGAGATCTAGAGACGTTTGCCGCGTCCTAGCAAACATCCACTGCTTTATGTTTGTTTTTTTTGGGGGGTGTTTTATGTGTAAGATCAAAGTTTCTGCCAGTTTTGAAAGTGCAGGATGTAACATATACCTTCCTCTGCACAAAAACAGACTTGAGGAGTCGGATCTTTGCAGCCTGTCTCCTAGTGGCTAAGGTACATGACTGGGGCAGCCTGTAGCCTAGTGGCTAAGGTACATGACTGGGACAGCCTGTAGCCTAGTGGCTAAGGTACATGATTGGGACAGCCTGTAGCCTAGTGGCTAAGGTGCACTGGGGCCCACACGGTTAGTGGTTCAAGCCTCATTGTAGTCAAGATAAGATCCACACGACTGTTGGGCCCTTAAACAAGGCCCTTAACCCCACATACCTCTAGGCGGGGATATCCCCTGCTTAGTGTAATCAACTGTAAGTTGCTTTGGATAAAAGTGTCAGAGAAATAACACATTGTATTCTCCTGAGATTTCAGTGAGAAGAGTCGGTGGCCCACTCCAGGGAGGTGGTTTCATGGCATGCACACACACTCACACACACACACACTCACACACTCACACACACTCACACACTCACACACACACTCACACACTCACACACTCACACACTCACACTCACACACACAGACACTCACACACACTCACACACACACACACACTCACACACTCACAAACACACACACACACACACACACACTCACACTCACACACACAGACACTCACACACACTCACACACACACACACTCACAAACACACACACACAAACACACACACTCACACACACCCACACACACACACTCACACACACTCACAAACACACGCACTCACACACACAGAGACTCACACACACTCACACACACACACACACACACACACACTCACACACACACACACAGACACACCCACACACACACTCACACAGACACACCCACACACACACACACACTCACACACACACACACAGAGACACACCCACACACTCACACACACAGAGACTCACACACACTCACTCACTCACACACACACACACTCACACACACACTCACACACACACACTCACACACACACAGACTCACACACTCACACACACACACTCACACACTCACACACACACACTCACACACTCACACACACACACACACACACTCACACACACACTCACTCACACACTCACACACACACAGACTCACACACTCACACACACACACTCACACACTCACACACACACACTCACACACTCACACACACACACACACACACTCACACACACACTCACTCACACACTCACACACACACACACACACACACACACTCACTCAGACACACCCACACACACACACACACACACTCACACAGACACACACTCACACACCCACACACACACACACACTGGCTCTGGCACACAGCTCTCTCAGAGCTGGACCTGCCCTCTCTTGTTGAGGCCGAAGCCAGGGAGTCGCCACTCTGAGTCACTGCATCTCTGACCTGATGCAAAAGAAATGCACTACATGCGAGTGACTAAGGGGAAGTGGTGTCATCGACACTTCCTGTTTCTCAGAGCACGCTTCCTTCCACGTGCGCTAGTTCACCAGGGCATGCGGAGGAACTCCTATTCGTCTGTGGGCTTGGACCGAGTTCAGATTCATTTTATTTCTGGGTCCCCAGAAGTCTAACAATAGTGCGATGTGGCGTAACAGATACAAAACTGAAACCGTGCTTGCGGGTTCAAATCTCGGCTGGGCTACAGTTGTACCCTTGATCGAGCTATCTGGATTGTGGCCTAGTGGCTAAGTTGCATGACTGAGACCTGGAAGGGTGGTGGCTTAATCCTCGGTGTAGCCACGATAAGATAAGAACAGCACAGCTGTTGGGCCCTTAATGGCACAACGCTCTGCTTTGTCTAATCAAATGTCAACTTTCAGACAAAGACTTCAGCAAAATAACAAATAATAATAAGTATTATTATTATTATTATTATTATTATGAAGTCCCTAAATGGGTTTGTTTAGTGAAAAACTACTTTTCTTCATATTCACTATGTTTGTGTTCTGTATATACCCCATATGTATACACAGTGAAATTAGAAATTGCCCAAATAGGGTATATATCTCCCGTGATTAATTACATAAAAAGTCAAACAGTCATTGGAGAGTTATTAGGTCTATGAATTGTTTATGTTCCAAAATGTTTCCATAGTAACATCCCAAAAGTACATGAGCCAAGATTCCACTTAAAGTAATACAATACAGTACTTACAAAATGAAAATCTGCTGCCCAATTCACACTTATATGCTTGAATTTTGATTATTATTGTTATTACTACATGATAATAATTTAAATTGCCTAGACATACATATGAATTATACAGTATGCATATTCATAATTTTGCAATTTAGCCAATTGTTGAACAATTGGTCATTTTGTGCAACAATCAACTTTCCCTTTGCAAATGTAAAACTCTTAAATACAGATTTTAGTTGTTTTTCTTTCACTTTGCTACAGGCGTTTTTTCAGTCATGTGATTGATTAACTGTCAGGCTGGAGATGTGTGGAATCTAGGAGCTGAATTGCTAATTGAATGGCTAATGATTTTAGCTTAGCTCCTTCTCCTGCGGGAGGGTGGGGGCCTGCTGACAGTGCAGCAGGGTGAAGATTATCTCCCGGTCCAAGAGGGGGGGGCAGGTCGATTTTGGAGGTGCCCGTCTAGAGACCCCCCCCCCCCCCGCCCCCACCAGACCGATAAACAGCGGGGTTTGTCCTACTAAATTCCTCACCCCTGATTAAGATGCTTTTATTGCTCCCCACGTTTCCATGGAAACCCTGATAATGACACATCCAAGCAAAATAAAATAAAATAAAACGTCTCCAGAACTGAGAGTACGAAATGGGCGTCGCCTCCCTGGCCCGGTTACTGACGTCGCCATGGAAACGGATAACGTCCCCGGAATCACCCGACTCACAGACCGCACATAAAAGTGCAGGGCAGGCGGGGGCTTTTCTTTCTTCCCATTGGCCAATAAATCATTTATGGTCTGTGTGGTTGCGCATGGTTTAATTGACCTTATCTTCAGATTGAAGGGGTGCGGTAGGTTGGGTCACGGAGACAAAACAGTAAAGCTGGTTCTGTGTCTCCTACCCCCCCCCCATGCCCATATACACACACACACACACACACACTCACACACACTCACACACACACACACACACACACACACACACTCACATACACACACATACACACTCACACACACACACACACACACACACTCACATACACACACTCACACACACTCACACACATACACACACACACACACACACTCACACACACACACACACACACACACTCACATACACACACATACACACTCACACACACTCACATACACACACTCACACACACACATACACACTCACACACACTCACACACACACACACACTCACATACACACACTCTCACACACACATACACACACACACTCACACACACTCACACACTCACACACACACACACACTCACACACACTCACACACACTCACATACACACACATACACACACACACACACACACACTCACATACACACACTCACACACACACATACACACACACACACACACACACTCACATACACACACTCTCACACACACATACACACACACACTCACACACATACACACTCACACACACACACACACACTCACATACACACACACACTCACACACACACACTCACACACACACACGCACACACAAGGCTTTTGTTTGCTGCCTTCCCTGCATTGTGAAGTCCAGGGTCTCGCGAAACTTACAGGAAGTATCGATATTCAACCAAGCCCCTTTTATTGCCTATTATGAGAAGACACTCACCTGGATTCTGGCCCTTAACCTCCTCCCCCCTCCTACCCAAAACTACACCCCTGCTGTCCTCCAGTCGACCTGGGGAACGTCAGTCTTGCCCAACGCTCTAGGTATTGACTGACCGACCGTCGGAGGCAAAGTGCGGGGTGATGTTACACGCCCTCTGTTTAAGCAGGGATGGGACCTTCTGTTCCCAATAAACGGCGGCGTTCCCACCCCATCCCCACCCTGCACCTGGGATGGGGAAGTGCTTTTACTGTTTCAGGATAATCATGTACAGTGTGTGTAATGTAACTCCCCAACCGCCCCGGCAAAATCTTATCTGACGAGTGTTTAAGTTTCAGCGACTGCTTTGTGTGAAAGGAGAACTTTCAGGTGAAGCCATGGCCAAAGGCCTTCTTGTCGCATTCTTAATTTTGTTGTTTTTTTACATAAATTGGTACATACTACATTGAAAGTACGTCGGACTACGTGCCTTCAGAGTTGCATAACTCAAACTAAAAAAGTCGGTGGAGAACCGTGCTTTAAAACTTTAACGGGCACTGGTAAATTGGAAATAGAAGCAGTTTTTTTTTCTGTTCTTTGCTCATCCTGAGAATTGTTTTTATAATTTTTCTATGCAAGGCATCTGCACTACACCGGTGATGTGTAAGCCTTGTTTTTACAACTCTCTCCTTCCCAGCTGTTCCCAGATGTTGAGCCGTGTCCGCTTTGATCCCCGTTCCTCCCCCCCCTCCCCCCCTCCCCATCCCTCCATCCAAAAATGTGACGTCTTCCAGGAATTCCTCGCAGACAACCGAGCTCTGGCAGTCCGTGCGGGATTTTGGTCTTCGGCCGCCCTTGAATCCTGTCCAAATAAAGAGAGTGCAAGGTTTTACCCATAATCCATTGAGAAAAGCTGCTCCCCGCCTCGGGGCCCTGGGCTGTGTTTATGTAAGACATTACATGCATCGCTGCCGGACTGAGCGAATGAAGGATGGGTGACTTCTGAGGCTCTCTGTGCTTCTGGGATGGGTGGGTCTTTCAAAAGATAAAGGCATGCCCACTCGGAGAGAACTGTACTTGTGCGTGCGTGCATGTGTGTGTGTGCATATGTGTGCATGTATGTATGTATGTGTGTGTGTACATGTGTGTGCATGTGCATGTATGTGTATTTGTGTGCATGCACATGTGTGCATGTATGTATGTGTGTGTGTACATGTGTATGCATGTGCATGTATGTGTATTTGTGTGCATGCACATGTGTGCACGAGTGAGTATGTGTGTGCATGTGTGTGTGCGTGTGTACGTGTGTGCATGTGCATGTATATGTATTTGTGCGCATGCATGTGTGTGCATGAGTATGTGTGTGCATGTGTGCGTGTGTAAGTGTGTATGTGTTTGTCTTTCATGTGTGTGTGCACACCCGTATGTGTGTGTGGGTGTATGCAGTCTTGCATGTGGGTCTATTTGTGTTTGTGTGTGCACCCTTATGTATGTGTGTGTGTGTGTGTGTGTGTATGTATATGTGTGTGTGTGTGATTGTGTGTGTATGTACGTATGTGTGTGTGTATGTATGTGTTTTTGTGTACTTATGTATATATGTGTATGTATGTGTGTATGTATGTATGTATGTGTATGTATGTGTGTGTGTGTGAGTGTGTGTGTATGTATGTATGTGTGTGTGTTTGTGTACGTATGTATGTATGTGTATGTATGTATATGTGTGTGTGTGTGTGTGTGAGTGTGTGTATGTACGTATGTATGTATGTGTATGTATGTGTGTGTGTGTATGTATATGTATGTATGTGTGTATGTATGTATGTGTATGTGTATGTGTGTGTGTGTGTGTGTGTGTGTGTGTATGTGTGTGTGTGTGTGTGTGTGCGTGTGTTTGCACATGGAAAAAGGGGAGAGAAGGGCAGGGATCTGCTGGAAGCAGCCCGGTCTGAGACACGATGTTCTGCACGTCTGCTCTGTAAATAGTGCTGCACTTGACCGAGACCTTCAGAAACCACCGAAGAGGGAGGGTCCTCCCCAGACCTTTAACACCCTCACCCCCACCCAACATCCACCCCCAGCCCAACCCCCCTCAGCCCCAGCCCCCAGCCCCCAGCCCCCAGCCTGCCTGCCTGCTTGGAGGACCAGAAGAGTGGCCTAGCGTTAAAGGGAAAGGCTGCCTCATTGTTTTCCCAAACATCAAGGGCAATCCCTCATCACCTCTTAATCAGACTCAGCGAACAGAGGCCTCTCTCTCTATCCCCCTCTTCCTCCCTCTATCTCCCTATTTCTATTTATCGCTCTCTATCTCCCTCTTTCTCTCTCTCTATCTCCCTCTTTCCTCTCTGTCTCGCTCTTTCACTCTCCATCTCCCTCTTCCTCTCTCCCTCTTGCTATCCCTCTATCTCCCTCTTCCTCTCTCTAATTCCAATTTTTATCTCTCTCTCTCTATGTTCCTCTTGCTCTCTCTGTCTCTATCTCCCTCTTTCTCTTTTTCTATCTCTCTTTCTGTTTAGCTCTTGTAAGTTACTCCGGATAAGAGCATCTACTAAATCCTAAATTGTAACTGGCTATCTCTCCCTCTCACACTTTATGTTTGACTCTATCTCTTGCTATGTTTCTCTCTCTTTCAAGCCCTCAGCCCTCTCTATCTCTCTTACCCTCTCCCCTCTCTCTCTTTCCCTCCCTCTCCCTCTCTCTCCCCTCTCTCTCTTTCCCTCCCTCTCCCTCTCTCTCTCTCCCCTCCCTCTCTTTCCCTCTCTACATAATCACAAAATATAGAAGCAGGGAGGCCCTGAACCACCCGGGGGCCCCAGACGCCCCTCCCTTACCCCGGTGAAGCCGGGTGTCCAGGACAGGAATAGCGTTGGGAATGTTGGTCCTAGCAGTCCTCCCATATTGACGGCTTATGTCTGCCGTGGGCTCTGGTTCTAGATCGGGATGGAATTTGGCGTTGATTTTTCAGACGCTCCCCGGGGGGGGGGGGGGGGTCCCGAAGGGGTATGTTGCCCGGGACCTCTGTTTAATCCCTGTGTACTGCACATCACAGCACCCCAAAATGGAATGAGAGAGCGCATCTGTCAACCTCACGATGGGTGAAGCTACAATGAGCTGTCTATCCACTAGCTGATTATAATGATGATAAAGAAATAGTAATACATCATTTGTTATTTCGCTGACGCTTTTATCCACTTCATTTTATCAGCAACAAACAGCTGATTACATTAAGCAGGGGACCACACCCCCTGGATCAGCCGATTGCACTTTCGGAAAAGTCACAACCCCTCCCCCTCCACCACCTGCATTCAGCTCTCTGTGTTAACATGGTCAGCTCTTTGTGTTAACGTGGTCAGCTCTCTGTGTTAACATGGTCAGCTCTTTGTGTTAACGTGGTCAGCTCTCTGTGTTAACATGGTCAGCTCTTTGTGTTAACGTGGTCAGCTCTCTGTGTTAACGTGGTCAGCTCTCTGTGTTAACGTGGTCAGCTCTCTGTGTTAACGTGGTCAGCTCTTTGTGTTAACGTGGTCAGCTCTCTGTGTTAACATGGTCAGCTCTTTGTGTTAACGTGGTCAGCTCTCTGTGTTAACATGGTCAGCTCTTTGTGTTAACGTGGTCAGCTCTCTGTGTTAACGTGGTCAGCTCCCTGTGTTAACATGGTCAGCTCTCTGTGTTAACATGGTCAGCTCTTTGTGTTAACGTAGTCAGCTCTCTGTGTTAACGTGGTCAGCTCTCTGTGTTAACATCGTCAGCTCTTTGTGTTAACGTGGTCAGCTCTCTGTGTTAACATGGTCAGCTCTCTGTGTTAACGTGGTCAGCACTCTGTGTTAACATGGTCAGCTCTGTGTTAACATGGTCCACTCTGTGTTAACATGGTCAGCTCTCTCTGTGTTAACATGGTCAGCTCTTTGTGTTAACATGGTCAGCTCTTTGTGTTAACGTGGTCAGCTCTCTGTGTTAACATGGTCAGCTCTTTGTGTTAACATGGTCAGCACTCTGTGTTAACATGGTCAGCTCTCTGTGTTAACATGGTCCACTCTGTGTTAACATGGTCAGCTCTCTCTGTGTTAACATGGTCAGCTCTTTGTGTTAACATGGTCAGCTCTTTGTGTTAACGTGGTCAGCTCTCTGTGTTAACGTGGTCAGCTCCCTGTGTTAACATGGTCAGCTCTCTGTGTTAACATGGTCAGCTCTTTGTGTTAACGTGGTCAGCTCTCTGTGTTAACGTGGTCAGCTCTCTGTGTTAACGTGGTCAGCTCTCTGTGTTAACATCGTCAGCTCTTTGTGTTAACGTGGTCAGCTCTCTGTGTTAACATGGTCAGCTCTTTGTGTTAACATGGTCAGCACTCTGTGTTAACATGGTCAGCTCTCTGTGTTAACATGGTCCACTCTGTGTTAACATGGTCAGCTCTCTCTGTGTTAACATGGTCAGCTCTCTGTGTTAACATGGTCAGCTCTTTGTGTTAACGTGGTCAGCTCTCTGTGTTAACGTGGTCAGCTCTCTGTGTTAACGTGGTCAGCTCTTTGTGTTAACGTGGTCAGCTCTCTGTGTTAACATGGTCAGCTCTTTGTGTTAACATGGTCAGCACTCTGTGTTAACATGGTCAGCTCTCTGTGTTAACATGGTCCACTCTGTGTTAACATGGTCAGCTCTCTCTGTGTTAACATGGTCAGCTCTTTGTGTTAACATGGTCAGCTCTTTGTGTTAACATGGTCAGCTCTTTGTGTTAACGTGGTCAGCTCTCTGTGTTAACGTGGTCAGCTCTCTGTGTTAACGTGGTCAGCTCTCTGTGTTAACGTGGTCAGCTCTTTGTGTTAACGTGGTCAGCTCTCTGTGTTAACATGGTCAGCTCTTTGTGTTAACGTGGTCAGCTCTCTGTGTTAATATGGTCAGCTCTTTGTGTTAACGTGGTCAGCTCTCTGTGTTAACATGGTCAGCTCTCTGTGTTAACATGGTCAGCTCTCTGTGTTAACATGGTCAGCTCTTTGTGTTAACGTGGTCAGCTCTCTGTGTTAACGTGGTCAGCTCTCTGTGTTAACGTGGTCAGCTCTCTGTGTTAACATCGTCAGCTCTTTGTGTTAACGTGGTCAGCTCTCTGTGTTAACATGGTCAGCTCTTTGTGTTAACATGGTCAGCACTCTGTGTTAACATGGTCAGCTCTCTGTGTTAACATGGTCAGCTCTTTGTGTTAACATGGTCAGCTCTCTGTGTTAACGTGGTCAGCTCTCTGTGTTAACGTGGTCAGCTCTTTGTGTTAACATGGTCAGCTCTTTGTGTTAACATGGTCAGCTCTCTGTGTTAACGTGGTCAGCTCTTTGTGTTAACATGGTCAGCTCTTTGTGTTAACGTGGTCAGCTCTTTGTGTTAACGTGGTCAGTGCTCTGTGTTAACATGGTCAGCTCTCTGTGTTAACATGGTCAGCTCTTTTTGTTAACATGGTCAGCTCTCTGTGTTAACATGAACCGGGGCCAATGTGTAGCTTAACTGGAGAGAATACAATAGTGAAGGAGAGGGGGAGAGACCAAGGAGCAAGATCAAGCTGTGCAGATCTTATTGCAGCTACACCGGGGCTTGAACCACCAACCTTCCAGGTCCCAGTCATGTACCTTAACCACAAGGCTCCATGTTGCCCATGAATTCATTGATTGAATGATTGAATTAATTTAATTGATTGCCCACGAATGATTTGATCGCACCATTTGAGTTCTCTTTCTGCACCAAAGCACAGTGACTGGTTGAAATCAGTGAGCGACTGACATCACATCGCCCCGCCCCCTTTTGGTTTTATGACACCTCAGTCTCCCCAACGCCATAAAAAAATGAGTCCGTACAAAGCGATCCTCTTATTTTATCTCCGGGCAGTTACCCTTCTCCGCCCTGGCATTCGCTCCGCCTCCCCTAAACCGTGTTCCCACGCCGGTCTGTTTGATAAGTGTGCAAAAACAAATGATTCCTGCCCTAGTTACTGTCCGGGCTCCCATCAATCTCCGTAATGGCCGTGACTAAGAGCCGCTTGTTAGGAGAAAATCGTTAAGGAAACACCCGCAGAAGAGAGAGGCGAACAGCGCGCGGTGGAGGGGAGATTTACGAGGCCGTTCCCCGAGGCGCTGGACCGGAGCTGCGATCGAGCTGTATGTGTCTCACACGAGAGAGGTCACAGGGTGTCGCCGGCCTGGGTACGTGTCTCACACGAGAGAGGTCACAGAGGTCGCCGGCCTGGGTACGTGTCTCACACGAGAGAGGTCACAGGAGTCACCGGCCTGGGTACGTGTCTCACACCAGAGAGGTCACAGGGGCACCGGCCTGGGTACGTGTCTCACACGAGAGAGGTCACAGGGGCACCGGCCTGGGTACGTGTCTCACACGAGAGGGGTCACAGGGTGTCGCCGGCCTGGGTACGTGTCTCACACGAGAGGGGTCACAGGGGGCACCGGCCTGGGTACGTGTCTCACACCAGAGAGGTCACAGGGTCACCGGCCTGGGTACGTGTCTCACACGAGAGAGGTCACAGGGGCACCGGCCCGGCCTGGGTACGTGTCTCACACCAGAGAGGTCACAGGGGTGACCGGCCTGGGTACGTGTCTCACACGAGAGAGGTCACAGGGTCACCTGCCTGGGTACGTGTCTCACACGAGAGAGGTCACAGGGGTGACCGGCCTGGGTACGTGTCTCACACGAGAGGGGTCACCGGCCTGGGTACGTGTCTCACACGAGAGGGGTCACAGGGGGCACCGGCCTGGGTACGTGTCTCACACCAGAGAGGTCACAGGGTCACCGGCCTGGGTACGTGTCTCACACCAGAGGGGTCACAGGAGTCACCGGCCTGGGTACGTGTCTCACACGAGAGAGGTCACAGGGGTCGCCGGCCTGCTGATGAGGCAGCATGTTACGATGATGATGAGGATGATGATAGCGATGAGGGAGATGGTTGTAGGTGCCAATCACGACGAGTAGGATGACGGTGGTCATTGTTAGGATGAAGATGATGATGACAATGACTATGATGATGGTGATGGTGATGGTGATGAAGATAATGATGACAATGACTATGATGGTGATGATGATGATGATGAAGATGAAGACTATGATGATGATGACGATGATGATGGTGGTTAAAACTACACCTACATCTTATAATAATGATAATAACAATAATATTTTGGCTATTATTATTATTTGCGTTGTTGTTGCTGTTATTTGTCGTTATTATTATAATAATAATTATTATTAACAGTAGTAGTAGTAGTATTCATATGTACTAATCATATACAAATATGTAGTAGCAGTAGCAGTAATAGTAGTACATAGGCTATATTTATAATAATCATATATTTACAATAACCGCCAAATATTTGTAATAACCATCATAATAATAAATTGCCTTTTTAATTGCTGTTTCACTTCATAATGAGACATAATGAGGTTGTAGTTTGCGATATTATAGCTTGATCTTTTGTAGCTAATTATAGTCTGAACATTGATGATGGCTTTGCCCTCATAAACTACCCTGCTCGCGCCGAGCAGAACAGAGAGGATATGTGAGCGCCAGCGATAAGACAGCCTTCCTCCGCTCCTCGCTCCCCTCGTAACGGTCGCGCTGCTGTTTTCAAAAAGCCGTTTCAACGTTCGGTTGGCTGCGATGCTGCTCATATCGCCGCGTCTGGCGCAGCAAGACTAGATTATTCAACCGGAGGGAAAAAAAACAAAAACCTTCGGATGCTGAGTCACTGCTGGCTAAACGCAGGAATTTCGCGGAGTCTCCGGCAATTGCAGCGTAAAGAGCCGTTAGAATGAGACGCGCGAGGTCCACATGGTGATGGAATCAGTGCTTTCCGAGCTAGAGAGGGACTTTTGGGAACAGCGGGCACAAGATAGCCAGCTGACTAGCTACTTCCTGCTGATTCATAGCGTGGGATCATTCGAGAAGTTTTTCATTTATTTACGAAGCCGTCTCCTGGGAAACGGCAGGAAATACAGTATTACAAAAATAAATAAAAAATGAAAAAGAAAATTCTGGGGAAAGATAAGCAGATAGTGGTACTTTAATCGATCAGCTCAGATGACAAAATGTTCCTGGTCTTGATTATATAACATTATCTGAATTAGCATGCCTATATTCAGAATAACTGATCTAATTTTACATGTCCTCCAATTAAATGCTGCTGCTGCTTGCTGAAACAATCCAAAAGTGCCTTTTACCAAGAATACATCAGCATTGCCCCAAACAGGACGGAAACTGGCAATCCTATGGCTGCAAATAACAAGTCCCCTCCCCCCTCAACTGTTATGTCACCTCAAATGCAAATAATGTGTGTGCCTGTGTGTGTGTGTATGTGTGTGCGCATGTGTGCGTGTGTGTGTGACTGTGTGTGTGTGTGTGTGTGTGTATGCCTGTGTGTGTGTGTGTGTGCATGTGTGTGCGAGTGTATGTGTGTGCGTGTGTGTGTGTGTGTGTGTGTGCATGTGTGTGCGTGTGTGTGTGTGTGTGTGTGTGCATGTGTGTGCGTGTGTGTGTGTATGTGTGTGTGTGTGTGTGTGTGTGCATGTGTGTGCGTGTGTGTGTGTGTGTGTGTGTGCATGTGTGTGCGTGTGTGTGTGTATGTGTGTGTGTGTGTGTGTGTGTGCCTCTGTGTGTGTGCGTGCTTAACCCGCTGGCCAAATGAAGCCAGGGATCCAACAACGGACTCAAAACGGATTCCATTGATATTGACTACTTTCAAAACTTCCTTCCATGTGGCAAAGGTTAAACTGAGATATGTCTGCAGTGTTTCAGGTTTGCGTGGATTGATTTCAGAAAAAAGAAAAGAAAGCCCTCAGCCCTCTCTGCGGGTTCACCCACACATTCAGGGATATTTGAGTGTATGATGTTGCCAAATGGGGGAAGTTAGGGAGCGGGTATTGCGGCGTATTAGAGGGTAAGATGATCTCAAAGTGAATAAGACGGCTGTGCATTTCCTGCCCGGCCCTGGGTTATGTTGTTCAGACTGCGACGTGGTGTGGGGATGCGTTTGGCTCTTTTACATCACATGACACTGGACCTCCCTATCTCCGTCACGGGGCCGAATGAGATTAAAATATGATGATAGGCATGGAGCGTAAATATATAAATAAACACACACACATTTAAAAGCGCTTTGTCCCTCTCTTAGACTGACACACACAGATACGTAGGGTGAATTCAGGTAATTTGGGACACTTCTATATAAATGTGGTTTGTCTTAGTAATGCAGTTAGACTGGTGGTGAGGGCAGACTCAGAAACTGCATTTACAAAGAAGTGTCCCAAATTACCTGAATTCACTCTACACCCACACACTCACTCACACACACTCACTCACACACACACACAAACACACACACACACACACTCACACACACACACACTCACACACACACACACACTCACACTCACACTCACACTCACACTCACTCACTCACACACTCACACACACACACACACTCACTCACAAACACACACACGCACACTCATACTCACACACACACTCACACACTCACTCACTCTCACACACACACACACACACTCACACACACTCACTCACACACACACTCACTCACTCACACACATACACACACACACTCACTCACAAACACACACACACACACACACACGCACACACACACACACACACTCACACACACACACTCACTCACAAACACACACACGCACACACACACACACACATAGGTTAAATTCCCTGGTACAATGTTGCTGTTGTACCGCTGAACGAGGTACTTAACCCGAAGGTACTAGCTTCACGATATGTCCAGCTGTATGAATGGATACCGTGCAAAAGGTTTGTGAGCCACTGGATACGAGGGTCTGCTATGTGTCTGTCATTGAGAAAACGCAGTCACACTGAACTGTGATGCGTATCACAGTGGCAGATACAACACAAAGGGCACTCTATGGCTGTGTGTCACCATGGAGACGCGGTGAGGATTCCGTACAATCACACAGGAAGTCTGAACCATTGTCACAAGACAATGAGGAACCCGTATGACAAACCACGTCATGCAGCGCTGGTCAAACGTGAACATAATCACAAGCATGTCATGCCCGCAGTTTTCTAATAATATAACAACTAAATAATGCGCTGAAATGTTTTGATTAGAAGAAAGAACTGCACTCCTGATACATTATAATATTTGCCAAATATACCAGAGATTTTTTTAAACATATATTATTTTTAAATTTAAATTTTTAAATCTTAAAATTGAACTTGGCATTATAGGTGGTATAGGTTATAGGTGGTTCACAGATAAATGTGCTTGTGTGTGCAAGCCCTATTTGTGTGTGAGTGCCTGTGTGCGTGTGTGTATACTGTGTTTGTGTTTTATTCGGTTGTTGTACTAAGAGCACAGTACACCTATCGAATACGCTTCTGGCCAGCAGTGTGTTAACCAGTGAGACAGTGCGAGTTATTTTGTGTTTCTCCCTGGTCATTATTAATCAATATGCTGTAGCTTCCGCTGGAAGAAGCCTGAGAAACAGTTCCAAGCCACATGAAGTACTACACTACACTACTGGCATTTGGCAGACGCTCTTATCCAGAGCGACGTACAGCTGATAAGACTAAGCAGGAGACAGTCCTCCCCTGGAGCAATGCAGGGTTAAGGGCCTTGCTCAAGGGCCCAACGGCTGGGCGGATCTTATTGTGGCTACACTGGGATTTGAACCACCGACCTTGCGGGTCCCAGTCATCTACCTTAACCACTACACTACAGGCCGCCACCAAAAGTAAAGGAGAATAAAGGAAAAGTCTTCAATATCAACAACTAAAATAACTCAGTAAAGAGCCTTACAAATTAGCTTCAGAGAATGGGTGACTGCTACAACGCTTTCACTTGTTCTACTGCTAAGAGTAAACAGTGTGAATTCACTGCAAGAATACATCATGAAACTGTTTAAAAGATTTAACCAGCCTCCATGAAATATACACACTCGAAGCATCAATGAATCGTTGTTGTGCGTCGGATGAAAAAATAATAACGGCAATAAAACACCGCGTCGGTGTTTTAATGTACACGGTGTAATAAAACGACGTAAGCATGACGGGCCCTTTTGCCGTGTGTGGTTTTATTAGCTGGATGACTGCGCACGCACTTTCAGAAAAAAACATAACAGCTAGTAAGCCCCGAGGCACTGTAAAATAATAATTGATTACCAGAGTTCCAGAGCAAGTTCAACCAGCGCATTCAGGGAGATCGCGTCCGCAGCCGTGAATACAAAATATCCGAATTTGATTGTCCACGGAAAGCCGCTGGCATAGGATTGGATTGATGGGTCGGGGGGGGGGGGTGGGAGTCTGGGGTGGGGGTTGAGTAGGAGGATAGGAGGATAGGAGGATGGGCCTATCCCCGGGGGACATGATAAATCTTCAGCACATTAACTCAATACGGAGTGATAGGAGGCAGACTCTACTGTTTGCCCTTAGCAGTTAGCGACTCCCACGCAACGCTGATAAGGAACAGAGATTAATCAATCGTATTGGGCAAGTGTGGAGAGGTCAGAGACGGGGTGCGTTCCAGTGGGAGAGGGGGTCACCGATCGTGACCAGAGCGGCGGACCATTCGGATGCAAAACCGATAACACAGCCAACGATTGGTGCAAACCGGATACCGCGACCAATCCCCGGACGTGTTATTGACCTGTGCGCGCGGTAACTCAGGGCCCGCGGTGTTCTGCGGCTCCCGGCCTTCTGCAGGCAGACGGACGGAGATAAATCACATGACATTAATCACATGACATTAATCACATGACATTAATCACATGACATTAATCACATGACACTAAAGACCGCTGGGGCGAGGGGCGACGCGAGTCAGGAGCCATTTTGAGAGCCGGGCTCCCAGCTGGCCCGCCCCTGCGCCCCGATACACAGAAGGGGGTATATTTAACACGCTGCTACCGGAGGAATGCCCCCCCGTACACTACCCTCCCCCAGGCCTTTCACAAACATGGGCATATAAGGGACTGCCATGGCCGCCCCGCTTTAGGAGAGCCCCCCGCTTTGTCAGATTCCCCCCCCCCCCCCCCCCCTCCTTTCAAAAACATCATCACTGGACGTTTGTTTGGTCCATGAGCTGGAGGACCCATTAGATCTGTACTGGAGCTGCTGCAGTTTAACCAGACTGCTCTGCTCTCAGTTTGCAGTCCATGTCAAATGCAAGTTTGCATCTAAATGTGCAGTCTGAGTCTCATATACTGGACGTTTGCAGTCTAAGTTTCATATACTGGACGTTTGCAGTCTAAGTTTCATATACTGGAAGTTTGCAGTCTAAATTCAATCCAAGTTTGCAGTCTAAATGGGATATAAATTTGCAGTCTAAATCTAATCCAAGTTTGCAGTCTAAGTCTAAGACACGTTTGCAGTCTAAGTCTAATATAAGTTTGCATCTAAGCAATGCAGACCGCACGCCCAAGGGTTGACATGTCTAACATCTGCATGACTGCATGCTGGTTCTGCATGACTGCATGCGGGTTCTGCATGACTGCATGCTGGTTCTGCATGACTGCATGCTGGTTCTGCATGACTGCATGCTGGTTATGCAGGACTGCATGCTCTATCATATGCAGAATGACGCTGAGCATGCATGGTGCAGTGAGAGGGTCATACTGCAGGACCCGTGTAGCCCTGTACGCGCCCCATCATGATGCCCACGCCAGGTCTGACGAGCCGCTGTAATGACATGTGAACGTCCAGTGGCAAGGACACAATGACCGTGCACCGGATAGCACGGCAGAGGCACGTATACGCCCTTGTGCTGCTTTATGGAAGTATTGATCTGCTGCTCAGCACTGCCTGAACATACAAAGGATACACAGTCACACTCGCTTAAAGTTAAACACGCTATCGATTTCCTTCGTGCCCGAGCGTGTGTGTGTGTGTGTGTGTGTGTGTGTATAGGCCCGTCTTGGACATTATTTTACTGTCATTCTAAGAAGCTTTTCAAGTTCTACTCAGCCATCCCTCAATATCGTGGTTAAATATTAATATCCCTTCTCCCACGTATTTTAATGGAGGCTATTTAAATCATTCAAAGTACTGCACATAACTTAGGCTTTCACTGTGATTCCCCTAAGGCGTCTCACGTCATTTTGTTTTCCCAGCAGATTGCGAACGTCTTTTGTGAGCTTTCCTTCAGACACTGGAATGCGTCGTGACCTATGCTGGCCACCGACCGGGACCACCAGCGCAACACGTGCCGCACGTGACAACACCTGTCACCAGTCCGGGCTGTCTGCACCGCAAGAGCACCCAGGCACTCCCAGCGCATGGCCATGACCCCATACCCCTCCCCGAAATACCACAGAGCTTCTGAGAGGCGGGTTCCTCCGATGCGGGACATTAACGCTTTGGCCACTGTTGTTGTTCTTTTTCTGTGTGTTTTACGGTGACACAGCACAGTCACCTGTCTTTGGGATGTTTAACCCGTTGAATTGTAAGTTTTAATAAAATAACTCCAGAATTGCTTACAATTACCAATGGTTATTAGAATGTTCGGTTAATAACATTCTAATTACATATTTGTGACCTCAAACCTTAAAGCGCAGGTTTAACTCCAGTCCTGGAGGGCCGCAGTGTCTGCAGGTTTAACTCCAGTCCTGGAGGGCCGCAGTGTCTGCAGGTTTAACTCCAGTCCTGGAGGGCCGCAGTGTCTGCTGGTTTAACTCCAGTCCTGGAGGGCCGCAGTGTCTGCAGGTTTAACTCCAGTCCTGGAGGGCCGCAGTGTCTGCTGGTATAACTCCACTCCTGGAGGGCCGCAGTGTCTGCAGGTTTAACTCCAGTCCTGGAGTGTCACAGTGTCTGCTGGTTTAACTTCAGTCCTGGAGGGCCGCAGTGTCTGCATGTTTAACTCCAGTCCTGGAGGGCCGCAGTGTCTGCTGGTTTAACTCCAGTCCTGGAGGGCCGCAGTGTCTGCTGGTTTAACTCCAGTCCTGGAGGGCTGCAGTGTCTGCAGGTTTAACTCCAGTCCTGGAGGGCCGCAGTGTCTGCAGGTTTAACTCCAGTCCTGGAGGGCCACAGTGTCTGCAGGTTTAACTCCAGTCCTGGAGGGCCGCAGTGTCTGCAGGTTTTTTGGATGTTCTCAGCACCAGTGGTTCATTTAAGTATTTTATTGGCTAAAGAATCCACACACCTTGAGGCCTTAATTGGCACGCGACTGAAAGGAAACCACAAAAGCCTGCAGACACTGCGCCCCCCTGGGCATTTGGTTTGACACTGCTGCCTGAAGCACTGAGCCTCCTCGACTGGGAAAGGGCTGCAGCGATGATGTGCTTCATCGACTCCCTCACGCTGATCGGTCTCTGCACACGCTGCGCTGTGTAAAACGCGCTGGGCCAATAAATCACAATAACAATACACCACCCCACCCCCCCCCACCCCCGCTGGGAGTCTCCTGTCCGGGCGCGAGAAGCCCAAATATGTCGCACGCTTCCGCCACTTTTAGAGTGAGGGCTGTCCAGGTCGCCGTAGCGACCCCACCGGGGGGTTCTGACGGGGTTAACGGGCTGAGCCGCGGTAAACTGAGACGACCCGGCGGGGGGTTCCGGTGGGGCAGCAGCGCCAGCCAATCACACCTGGCCTCTCCCCCGGGACACGCCCGCCTCAATCCAAAACTGCGACACACACGACAAACAAAAATACGACAATAATAATAAAATAAAAAAAAGATGTATTGACGGAGAAGTGGACAATTCAGGATATCAGTGTGGGTGAAATCGCAATCGATATGGCCGTCCCGCTCCATAGCCGGCCTCGGGGTGAGCTCAGCAGCCGTTCCCTCTGCCCGTGAGGGGAGGCCAGGCCCTGAGGCACTTTAAAGCTAACGGCCTGCAGCGGCAGTAATCGAAAGGGATAAAACACACGCAGTGCTTGACAGCCCTGCTCTCCCGGGGTAGCATCCACAGGGCCACAGCACAGCGACCCGCTGGCTTAATGATGTCATACTCAGTGCCACTGCGGAGAGCAGCCTGGCAGAGCGACCCGCTGGTTTAATAATGTTGTCCTCCGTAATGAGATAAGCGTCTGGCTGGCCTCGTCCTGAGGCTCCACAGCGTGACACGCCCACACCGGGATGTGACAAGAGGACGTCTGACGCCCCCCCGTCCCCCCCCCCCTCCCGCACCACGTCCCCCCCCCCGCTGCCGCCACCGGAATGAGGCGCCCGCCCAAATCGCCATGGCGACGTCTCCCGTCATCACACACACACACACACGCGCGCGCGGCTTATCCTGGCCGCCGTGTCTGCCAAGAGCGTTTCCCCGCCGTGTTCCGGAACCCCTCGCCGTGTTCCGTCTGCAGCTGCAGGAAGGAAGAGGAAACCCCCCCCCCCCCCCACCCCGTGATGTCACAATCTGAATTACGCACTGTCAGAAATAAAGGCACAAAAAGGTGCCTGAAAGTGTACAAATGCTTGTCACTGGGGCGGTACCCAATAGGTAGATAAACTTGTACACCTAGTCAGAAATATATCATTGATTTGTACCTTTTATTACTTTGTACCTAGAGAACAATGCTGTACTTTCAGGGTACATTTGGGAAATTTGAAACGTACCTCCGTAAATAAGTGCCCATCCACTCCAAGAACAATAACTGCAGCTATAACTATAAATGTTTTTAAAATCTCTCTAACTCAAGTGGATGGTGGAGTCGACACCACAACTATAACAACGCCAGTGTTGAACGATATCGTTGGGATCACTTTCAGACAATTTATTTTTCCCAGCTGCATGAAAGATAGAAACACTAACAGCCAATCTCAATCAATCCAAATTTACAGGGTGGCACGTTGAAAATGGAAGATGACATAGCCGAGAGACTATTTACAGAACGCTAGCGTTCAACAGCGCGGATGCTCACATGGTTGTCGTTGTTGTTATGGTTATCGTTATAGTGATTGTTATAGTTATAGTTCTTGGTGTGGATGCTTACATGGTTGTTGTTATCATTATCGTTACTGGAATAGTTATAGTTATAGTTAGAGTTATAGTTCTTGCTGTGGATGCTCACATGGTTGTCGTTGTTGTTATGGTTATCATTATAGTGATTGTTATAGTTATAGTTCTTGATGTGGATGCTCACATGGTTGTTGTTATCATTATCCTTACTGGTATAGTTATAGTTATAGTTAGAGTTATAGTTCTTGCTGTGGATGCTCACATGGTTGTAGTTATAGTGATTGTTATAGTTATAGTTCTTGGTGTGGATGCTCACATGGTTGTTGTTATCATTATCCTTACTGGTATAGTTATAGTTAGAGTTATAGTTCTTGCTGTGGATGCTCACATGGTTGTCGTTGTAGTTATAGTTATAGTTCTTGGTGTGGATGTTCACATGGTTGTCATTGTAGTTACAGTTATTGTTATAGTTATAGTTCTTGATGTGGATGGTCACATGGTTGTCGTTGTAGTTATAGTTATAGTTCTTGGTGTGGATGTTCACGTTGTTATGATTATAGTTACAGTTCTTGGTGTGGATGCTGACATGGTTGTTGTTATCATTATCGTTACTGGTATAGTTATAGTTATAGTTCTTGGTGTGGATGCTCACATGGTTGTCGTTGTAGTTATAGTTATAGTTCTTGGTGTGGATGTTCACGTTGTTATGATTATAGTTATAGTTCTTGGTGTGGATGTTCACATGGTTGTCATTGTAGTTATAGTTATAGTTCTTGGTGTGGATGCTCACATGGTTGTCGTTGGAGTTATAGTTATAGTTCTTGGTGTGGATGTTCACGTTGTTATGATTATTGTTATAGTTCTTGGTGTGGACAGGGCTTAATAATGTAGGTGCGGTCACACAGGTGAACAGTGAGGCCCAGGGATGAGTGACCCTAACAACGTGTACAGGGTCCCTATGGCACACCCGCACACTCACACATAACTACAATGCAAAGGGACCAACCAGCTCATCAGGAGCAATTGGGGGTTGGGTGTCTTGCTCAGGAACACTTCAACACACCGAACCAGAAACCCTCCAACCGCCAGACAATCACTCCTACCTCCCGAGGTAATGTCCCCCAAACGGCCAGCTCCACAGCCAACTCTGAATGTAAGAAATAGACTTCGAAATGGACTTCAAAATGGCCCCCCCCTTCCCCGCCACCCCCGCCCCACACCGGCAGGATAAAGGCAGGCATTCAGAGGGTAGAACAGAGCCTTTGTCAGGCTGGTCATCTGGACCTCCCTCCTGCTGATACTGCACACTCACGCTACGGCGCCCAGCTCTGGAGATCCCGTCTCTGGCCTGCCTGACGCTATAACGCTCGATCCAGCAGGGTAGCCTAGCGCTAGGGTCAGGCCGGAGACGGGATCTCCCTCCTGCTGTCTGTGGGATACTGCACACTCACGCTACGGCGCCCAGCTCTGGAGATCCCATCTCAGGCCTGACGCTAACGCTCGATCCAGGGTAGCCTAGCGCTAGATTTCAGTGGCGGGTGGGCGTACAGGCCTGCTGACCTGCATCTGGAGATATAAAGTCCCTAAAAAAACCCTGTCATAGAACCCTTGAGCAAGACCCTTAATAATAATAATAATAATAATAATAATAATAGTAATAATAATAATATAATAATAATAATATTATGTTGTTTAGCTGACGCTTTTATCCAAAGCAACTTACAGTTGATTAGATTAAGCAGAGGACAATCCACCCTGGAGCAATGCAGGGTTAAGGGCCTTGCTCAAGGGCCCAAGAGCGGTGCGGATCTTATTGTGTCTCTCTCTCTCTCCCTCTCTCTTTCTCTCTCTCTTTCTCTCATCCCACTTGCAACTGTTCTCCCTGGCATGTCTCCCAGGGAAAAGAGAAGCACGTTCTCAGTAGACCTCCCCGGGTCAAATGAAACGGATTTTTATTTAAGTACCCAAAGAGAAGATGTGTCTTCATACCGCTGCTGTCATAACAGTCCCACGGCCCGGCGGGAGGGGTTTGGGGTTCTCTCCAGACTGGGGTGGGACCACTGCGTTTAAGAGGTCCACTGATCTCCAGCTGTTTCCAACAGGGCCAGTGACAGTGAAATGAAATGCCCAATGAAATGACTCATTTCTCCATCTACAGATTGCACTCCTCTCTACATACCATGTGGTGGTGGAGTAGATAACACTCACAGCAATGAGGCCCTGTGTGGAGTTTGTATGCTCTCGCTGGGTCTGTTTGGGATTCCTCTGGGTGGGGCTGGGGGGGGGGTGTTTAAGATGCCCGGTGCTGTGAAAGGCTGCTGAAAATTCAACCTACGCTGTATAAATAAAGCTGACATTTACAAAAAGCGTGCAAACGTATAGAAACTGAACACATGAAAGAGTGTGGACTCGGGACAAAGGACATGATCAGACTGCTGAGAGGCTCTTGTTCGGCACTCACGTCATTGGCTTCTCACTGGAGTGGCGACATGGCTCAGGCAGTAAGAGCAGTCGTCTCATTGGCTCAGGCAGTAAGAGCAGTCGTCTCATTGGCTCAGGCGGTAAGAGCAGTCGTCTCATTGGCTCAGGCGGTAAGAGCAGTCGTCTCATTGGCTCAGGCAGTAAGAGCAGTCGTCTCATTGGCTCAGGCGGTAAGAGCAGTCGTCTCATTGGCTCTGGCAGTAAGAGCAGTCGTCTTATTGGCTCAGGCAGTAAGAGCAGTCATCTCATTGGCTCAGGCAGTAAGAGCAGTCGCCTGGCAGTCGGAGGGTTGCCGGTTCAATCCCCTGGCCGGGCTGTGTCAAAGTGTCCCTGAGCAAGACACCCAACCCCCAAATGCTCCTGACGAGCTGGTCGGCGCCTTGCATGGCAGCCAACCGCCGTCGGTGTGTGAGTGTGTGTATGAATGGGTGAATGAGAAGCATCAATTGTACAGCGCTATATAAATGCCAACCAACCATTTTTGGAGTGTTTCCACACCTGGGAACAGCTGGTGGCCAGGCTGTCCAACGACGGTTGTTTATATAGCGCCTTTATCCAAAGGTGCTGTGCAATTGATGCTTCTCATTCACCCATTCATACACACACTCACACACCGACGGCGGTTGGCTGCCATGCAAGTCTTGCTCAGAACGAACTGAATCGAACCGGCAACCCTCCGACCGCCAGACGACTGCTCTTACCGCCTGAGCCGATGTCGCCCCAAGGTAAAACAAGGTAAGAGTGCCAGTTTTGGGGGGAGTCTTTGATTAACCATCTATGAAACATTCTCCCAAACTGTTAATTGTGCAATCAGTAATATGGTTGGTACAGGGAAGTCAGTGAAAGGTAATTAATCATTGATCACCCCGAAACAACCTCGACAAAATCTAATGGCACGTACAAGAGAAAAATATATTTCTGTGATGCAGCAAATTTTTAATTGAAAGAACGTATCCCAATTTGTGATTAGATTTTTTAAACGAATGGAGTAGTCTTGAATATTGAACAATCTTGATAATCTTTTTAATCCGTATAAATCTTGAGAAATTAGCATTACAACACATCTCCATAAACCCCCCCCCCCCCCCCCCCAAAAAAACCTTAACATGTTTCAGGGGCGAACGTGGCCGAGTACACTTCCTCGCACAATCACCAGAATAATGACGTCCCTCGTCCTCAGAACATTGCTGAAATTCCGTCAGCGTCGGTCTCGATAAAAAATTCTCCGCAGGCGCGCACTTGGAGGTCACTGGCGAACCGCGGACAGTGTGAAACGGACGTGACTTCCAGTCGAGGAGTCAGCGGATCTCGACACTCCCTTCTCTCACCCACTCCGCCTTTATTTGACATCCTCTCTCGTATGAGTGGAGAGAAAAGGGTGTTTCTTTATCCTGCAGCATTCTGCGCATACCGTGGGGCCTCCCAGGAGGAGGCGAGCCGGGCATTCCCGTCCGCACTTTCACACATGTGGTGAGTCACGCGCACCGCAGCGAAGGAAAGAGAAGACCCCCCCCCATCACCACTACGCCCACGTGCTTGCGCTTCGTTCCCAGGACTACGGGACGGATAACGGCGCAGCGAGCGCGGACCGCGGGTCAATCTGCCGCGCGGTATTCCCTGCGTGACTTCATCGATGTGATCTCATGCTTTCAGCATGGGGTGGATATGTAGCTTTAAAAATATTAGGATGAGATTCCTCAAATGTCTACTACGCGTCTAAATCTGTATGGCCACTGCTAAATGCCACTAAAATGCCATTGTATGCCACATAAATGCCACTCTGCTATAATTATTTATATTATCATTAATGAATTATCGGTTCTGAAGTGTGCAGTCAACGACTGTATTTACAAATTCCTTAGTCCTATAGTAAAATTACAAAAAATATATGTTTACTACTAAAAGCGGGTAGCTAAACAGCAGTTTACAAAACCTGGCGACAAACTGGGTTTGTAAAAACCAATTAAAGATTAAAGCGATTAAACCTACTACCAGTGGGGATTTCGTTGTTTTCGTTTTTTTTTTTTGGTATCCATGAGAACCAAACAGTGTTCTATAAATGAACTTGTGTGCACGTTCTGTGTGAGTAACGGCTTGCCGCACCATTACGCACCGTGTTTTGTGGATATATTGGGAGCCGAACTGTCAGAGACGGGCGCGCCCTGACGTAGCGACGTAAGCGGGGCGTTGTTGTTCCATAATGAGACACTTTATAACTGCGGCGATACTTCTGGCACCAATCTAGTCAGAGGACTCTGGGCTCAGGACTACCGTTGGACTTTTTGGGGAAGGCTCTGCTGCATTTTGCATCTGCTTGTCATTTTTGTTGTGGAATTGTTTCCAATTGCATTGAGTAAGTTGGATATATTGTCCGTTAGTTGTTGTTGTTGTTATTATTATTGCGAAAAATTTGTTTCATCAAATAGGAAAAACAACGGCACACTATTTAAACGGCTTCGCCTAATTTACTGTTGGAAAGCACGCGGGAGGACGAGGAATGTGCTTTCCTCTTTAATGTTTAAAGGTCGGATATTGTGATTGTGCATAATTTGTTTCAACTTGCACTTAAAATATCAGCGTGTGTACCAACGAAAAAAAAAAACACGTTCCAGGCTCTAGATCTTGCTGAATATACAGATTATACATCGTGTTTTGTGACGCTTTTAAACACGCTTCTATGCTTTTAAACATAACGACTGTTATCGTAATCTTTTTAAACAAATTGTGTTCATTTTTCAACGTTTGTGACACTTCACAATGCAACGGTTTAGTGTCGTCTAGTCAGTGGATCGCTTACAAAGCAGTCATACGGGTCTGAGCGAGCTTTAAAAGTTTTGAGTAACTGCGGTATTGGTTGAATGGTCGCATTGTGGCAGAGTAATAGCTAGCGCCCGCAAAAAAGTGCGCGGATGTGGAAGGTTTTCCGTTTGGCTCTTTCAGCTTTCTTTAAAAAAAAATAATAATAAATGATGCCGTATGTCTAGCAGTGGTTTGATTACTTGGCTGTTTTTCCAGTTTTTTTTGGAGTTTTGTAATCGACATGTTTTCAAATTACAGAATATGCTGCCGTAATGTTAGAAAATACTGAAATTTAGGCTACAGAAACAGCATATATCTACATTTTTAATAGAAAAGTTGCATTTTGCGGGATTACTGACGAACATATAGCATTACGTCGATCATGTTGGAATAGGGTCTTATTCATTTTTTTGGCCATTGTTTTTGCAATTCACTTCGCATGTTTCAAGAAAGTTGAGCGCGAGCTTTGCAGCGAGCGTTTTCTCCTTCGGAACAGAAATAAACATTCCACGGTGAAAATAAAGCTTAGGACGCTCGCCCCCTGGCATGCAGCGCTGGTACTGCAGACGCAGAGCGACACACCCCGTTGCATTATCTGGCTGGAAGCTATTTGCGAGGCGCACTGACACCGCGCAACCGGCTCCGAACTGAACGTGTTTATTTCCCCGGCTCCGTTTAGATCTACCTGGAAAAAATGCTGCTTCTACTGCTCGGAATCATTATCCTGCACATCGCTGCTCTGGTCCTACTCTTTGTATCGACTATAGTTAGTGTGAGTATTCTTCTTCTTTTTTTTCCATTGTTTTGCACTCTTTTATCGTTTAATAATTGCACATTTTGCTTTAAAATTCAAATTTGACTTGGGGCAAAGCCACCTGTGAGATCTGTATATTTACTTCTAACTATTGCATTGTCATGTTTTGCCAGTGAAGCAGCACTTCATTATTTTATTTAAAAATAGCTGTTTATTAAAATAAGTTAATAATAACATACTTAGTGTTAAATCCACTCTAAGTGAGTCAAACACAGACCGAATGTACTCGGTTAGCTACGATCTTTCACTGGAAACTTTGTTATGTGCACATTTGCTCATTTTGTTCCCAGGTTATCCTGAAATATGAGCGTGTAGAGAAAGGAGTTGCTATTTGACCGTGTGTTCGGCCGTGTGTCACGGTTGTTTTTTTAAAACCGTGCGGTTTGTGCCTGTGCCCCCCCCCCCTGCAGTCCTGGTCCGTCACCTCCGCCGCCAGTGCGGACCTGTGGTCAAACTGCTCCACGTCTAATGGAGGGTACCACTGCGACCCCACCTACACTGGAGGTGAGTCCCGCAGCTGCTCCCGCCCGTTACCCCCTCACCTCCCCGCTCCTCTGCCCCGCACCGCGCCCCCAGCGCCCTCCTCCCGAAGCCTGACCTCTGACCTCCTCGCGATGGAGTGCGCTTGCGGTGTTTTTTTTCATAGCCGGCCGTTCGGGTTCTTGTTCACAGTGTCGTGTCGTAACTTGGATGGGGGCTGTAAACGAGTGTCCGAGCATGGCTGGGTGGGGTTATTATTCGCGGTATTAGCGGAGTGAACTTTGAGGGAATGACCCCCCCCCCCCCCCCCCCCCCGGACGCTGCCTGCTTGTCCCCTCTCCAAACTGGGTGTGCCAGCACTCCAGCCTGACTCTGTACCGCCATCTAGGGGGGATGATGGGGTACTGCAGCACGGCTTCCACAGAGCTCTCCCCCCCACCCAGGGCCCTGGACCCCTCTCTCTCTCTCTCTCTCTCTCCTCTCTGTATAAATAGTCCCGGGGTCATGTCCATATGCAGCCCTCTTCACTGGAGACGGGAGAGAGGGGTCCGGACAGCGGGGGGAGGGGCGGGGGCTATTTAGAGTATGTGTCCAGGGCTCCGCTGTTCCCCCCCGCCCCTGTCCCCCCCCCCATCCGTCGCCTGGGTCACGCCCTGGTGACAGATGGTGAACCCGTGTCAGGTCACTATCAGAACCAGCCCCCCCCCCCGGGGTCCGGGCCCTGCTACAGACCCAGTACCCCCGGTCTCCTGGTCCATGAGACGCTGAATTAAAAGCGCACCAAGAGGCTGTGATTACTGTGATCAGGAGCGCTACGGAACGGGGAGCGTGTGTGTGTGTCTGTCTTTCACAGGCTGCACCTGTGGCATCACATCCCCGTGAAATCACCATAGAAACACACTGTTAGTTCTAGCTCGTGTCCGAGGTCCTCCAGCCCCCCTGTGCGATGACACCTGACAAGTATTGATCTTCTAAAAACACATCCCAGGAGCCTCTGTTTGACAGCGATTAGCATGGGTGTGCAGCTGCTGGTCAACTAGCCAACAGGGAGATGTCAGTTTGTGCTCAGTTAGCCTTGTTTGTTTTCGCGGACGTTTGCGAAATGCTCATCAATCACATGCGTGCTTCAGGGTGCGGTCCTGTTGAATAGCAAGAGCTGTGTTTTACGGTTGTGAAATGTCCCGGGTTAATTCCGCTCTCACTGAGTACGTGTGAGTGCAGCAGGGACCGTACGTACTGTGCCGGGGTTGATTTAACGGCAAATATTTTAATGTTTCACACGCCGCTGTGCGGAAACGCATTCGCGGTCGTCACGTTGATTGAGCGCAGGGTAGAGCGTGTGTGACCGTGAGGGGAATGAGAGAGCTGTGGGCAGGGTGTGGTCTGTGCTCTCTGGAGGGGGGGGGGTCGTTTTCACAGCGCTTCCCGCTGGTGGCGTGCGGCACTGCGGACAGAATGTGCGGTTCCAGAGGGAGCCCTTTAAGGCGTCGAGGTGCGTGAGCTCGGAACAAACGTGTGATTGGAATTCGATCGGTAACCGAACGTTCTGACGCTGATGTCACAATCGCTGCTGGCGACGGAAAAAGCTCCGGAGTTCTAGAACAGACTTAGTATTCTGGAGAACAAACGGCCGTCTGAAGATTCTGCCTCACGGTGCTGTTGGAGGGCATAACAGGTGTGGAATGAGACAGAAATATCTGGAATGAGTCAGCATGTTCTGGGGATTTAGGTTCTTCATCAGTGGCATCCCATCAGGGCTAGGGCTTCAGCTAGCTGGACTGAGCTGCACACACACCCATACACACACACACACACACACACACACATAAACATACATGCATACACACACATATGCATGTATATACACACACACACACACATAAGCCTGCACACACACAGCCACTCTTCCATGAGCACACACACACACACACACATACACATACATGCATACACACACATATGCATGTATAGACACACACATACACACACACACACACATACACACACACACGCACTGACTCACACTGATCCACACACACACCCAAACACACTCTTTAGCCAGTCGGTTGCGACAGTGCAGGGGTACAGAACTCCTCCCCGGGCAGCTAATCAGAAAATAAACGTCGCTGGCAGTCTACCCAGCAAAATAAAAAAACAGAGTGGACTGCCAGCGGAGAGAGATCCGTTATCCACACTGCCCGGCTCTCTCCCTCTCTCTGGAAAAGGGAAACGGAGAGACGGACACATTCTGCCCTCTTCCTGTTAGCCTTTGGGTTTCCTGCGATGCGTTCCCCGTCTGCCCGTTCACTCCAGAGACGAACAATGAGCAGGGGCGCGTGCCACGCCCCGCCGGGCGACCCATTCCCGCGAAACGCCCCCCCCCCCCGGTGCACCCCGTCCCGGGCAGGAAGGAAGAGATAAAATACAAAATGCGTGTTTATCGCTCAACGCGACGCACAGCACACCATACTGTTCTTTAAGGCTATTTAAGGCTGGGCTTATGTAACCGCCCATGGCCGATGTCAATGTGTTTACCTTGGCTGCGTTTTTTAAAGTCATTTTTCAGGTTAAGGCAACAGCTGAGGGAAACGGTCACATATCCAACAGTCACTTTAGAGCTGGATTCAGTTCAGGTTTATTGGGGCCAACTGTAGGTTCTGCACGAAAGCTTTCATTTCATGATGGTTCCTTCACTCGTGCTGACATTTTTAGAAGCATGCATTTTCAGTGCTGAAGTGTATTTCAACAGGGCTGCTCAACCCTGTTCCTGGAGATCTACCATCCTGTAGGTTTTCACTCCAACCCTAACAAAGCACACCTCATTCAACAGCTAGAGCAGGGCTGCCCAACCCTGTTCCTGGAGATCTACCATCCTGTAGGTTTTCACTCCAACCCTAACAAAGCACACCTCATTCTGCAGCTAGAGCAGGGCTGTCCTGCTCTAGCTGTTGAATGAGGTGAGCTTTGTTCGAGCTGGAGTGAAAACCTACAGGACAGTAGATCATCAGGAGCAGGGTTGGGCAGCCTGTATTAGAGCATGTAATCGCTGTCCTTGAACGCCTGCCTCCGCTTCTGTGACCACCAGTCCCAGTCCTTAAGACAAAATCTAAATTTTGTCAATTCTTCATACAGACATGTTTTAAAGTATATATTCCATAAAAGAAAAAGTGTAGCACTTGTGTATTTTCACACCAAGTGGGCAAGTTTTTGTTTTTTTCATCCACTTCCTGGAAAACGATTCGAATTTATATTTCACGTCGTCATGTACCAGTGGGCGTGTCCGAATTTTCCGTTCCCCTCCAATCAGAGTCCTCGTTTGACGCCCCCCCCCCCTCCTCGATCTCAGCTTCTTACTAAGTCGTTTTCTCAGTTTTGTGTCGCCGTTCCCCGTTTTGGAAAATCAGGCGATGCTCACGTGCAAGAGTGGAGTGACACCGCCCCCCCCGCTGTCCCCCCGCTACCCTACACCGCCCCCCCCCCCCCCCGCGCTGCCCCCCGCCCCAGGGAGGGGCAGGAATTCGGCAGCGCTGCGGAACATGCCCGCCGTGCCTCTGACGCCACAGCGGGTCTAAAAGAAAACAGAAAGCGCATTCCGTCCCTGGCGGTGGCGTGACCCCCCCCCCCCCGCCCCCCCCCTCACCGTGGCACGCTTACACAGCTCCGCCACGCGATCCCCCCCCCCCCCCGTTAAAACCTCGCGCTGTGCTGGTCCGCCTCCCCGGGAGTAATTAGTCTTACGGGCCGGCTCCGGGGTTTCGGCACGGCGGCCATTTTAGGTCAATTTATGAGCGGTTGGGAGAGTTTTGACTGAAAGGGACTCGACGCCCCGCGGAGACAGATTAATATGCCCGACTCCCTCGCTCTGATGGGAATAGGGGTGCTTCCACGAAGCGCTGCACCCAAACAGATTGATCTGATTCGGTTAGTGATCGATTCGGATTCCAATCGATACGCTTCCTCCATCAGAGCACTCCTGTTAGTGCGCGGATCAATAGGTAACGAGCCCGTTTAGTCGGTTGACAATCTTCACCGTGATAAACTGCCTTTATTATTAATGCGCATACAGCTCTCAGAGTCTTTTTACGGTGAGGAAATATGATCGTGCATAATGATATTAATCTAATTCATAGGCTGCTATGTAGAGGGAGCACTTAGTGTGGAAGGTTTGTTAGAAGAATCACACACACTCTTCACAGACCGGTGTATCTCTCGCACATACTCACACACACACATACACACACACACACATACTAACACACACTCACACGCACACACACACACACGCGCATGCACGCACGCACACACACACACACACACACACACACACACACACACACACACACGGGTAAACAGTGTGTCACTGTCACTGAATGGCTTTTCTATTCTGACTGAATCCGAGCCTGAAGTCTCAGTGCACGTGGCGTACATTTGCACCGACCGCCTGGTTAATGCAGATTAACGAGGCGTACGCAGCATATCTGATGCTGCTCAATCACGTTACTCTTCACTGCCTTCTGCTCTCGGGACAAAACGCACCGCACACATCCGTGACTCCACCAAGAGTGCTCGTGATTCGAGGAACTTCATTCGATAGAAGCCGGTATTTCCCTGTATGTGATGTATGTAGTGCAGTCCGTAAGTATTTGGACAATAAGTCTGTTTCCCGCTCTAAAGCCGATATCGTACTGTCTGTTTTCCCCTCTAAAGCCAATATCGTACTGTCTGTTTCCCCCTCTAAAGCCAATATCGTACTGTCTGTTTCCCGCTCGAAAGCCAATATCGTACTGTCTGTTTTCCCCTCTAAAGCCAATATCGTACTGTCTGTTTCCCCCTCTAAAGCCAATAACGTACTGTCTGTTTCCCACT
>NC_083761.1:81088752-81098752 GCF_963514075.1 Conger conger
GGTAGCGCTCGTAGCTAGGTGCCTGTACGTGTAGCACCTGCAGCTCCTAAAGCTGAGACCTTCTGTTTGCGTCGGACTTCCTGTCTGTCGCTCCACAGATACACAGTCGCTGGACAGCTCTAGAACCCTCAGGGCCTTCCACTTAGCGCACCTGGTCCCCACGGCGATGGAGACTGGGCCGGACTCACCACCAACAAGCAGCAAACACAGCGTAAACACAGAGTAAACACAGAGTAAACACAGATACACAGGGGACAGAGCACACAAGGAGAAAACACAGAGTAAACACAGAGTAAACACAGACACACAGGAGACAGAGCACACAAGGAGAAAACACAGAGTAAACACAGCCTAAACACAGAGTAAACACAGAGTAAACACAGATACACAGAGGACAGAGCACACAAGGAGCAAACACAGAGTAAACACAGCCTAAACACAGAGTAAACACAGCCTAAACACAGAGTAAACACAGCCTAAACACAGAGTAAACACAGAGTAAATACAGCCTAAACACAGAGTAAACACAGACAGATGCGCAGACGCGCGCAGATGTGCCCCTCTCAGGTCCCCCGCCCGGATCGCGGCAGGGCTAAAAAAGGAAAGGAGCTGCTCTGCTCTCTGTAACCAGAGACAGAGAGATGTTTGGAGGGCATGTGTGCGAGGAGTTTTTTGTTTCTTTTTTTCAGTGCAGGTGGAAAAGCAGAGTATGCTTTGTCAGGCGTCTGGTTATGTTTTGTTTTTTTTGTTCAGTGCTATCTTTGTGTGTGTGTGTGTGTGTGTGTGTGTGTGTGTGAGGTTGTGTGTGTGTGTGAGAGGGGGAGGGGCACTTCTGTACATGTGCCGCCCAGATGTTTTTGCGCTTAGGTGAGCATTTTTTTGTGTGCGAGTGTTTTCGTGCGTGCGTGCGTGCGTGCGTGTGCGCGCGCGTGTGTGTGTGTGTGTGTATACAGAGCCCCCTCCAGTAGGAGGTACAGTCATTCCAGTGAGGGTTTGGCCCTCACGCTGACTCCCCAAGGGCCGGGGCTGCCCCAGCCTACAGCCTGGAGCAGGATGAATGTCCCCCTCTGTGCCGCAGAGCGCCGGGGGCCTGCCGGGGGGGCCCCGCTCCCGGGGTTTGGCTCCGGGGACAGAGGCGCTGAGTCAGGCCCAAATGTCAGCGCTGACGGGCCCGGTGGGCCGGCCGCCCCCGGTCTGGCAGGGTTTCACCACGGCGGCAGTGGGCCGGGCCTTTTGTACGGTGTCCTGAAAGGTCCACACAGCGCCGTGTCTGAACCCCCTCACCCTCTTCCGGTCAGGCGCTGACGCGGTGTCGCACCGCCGGGTTCGATCGAGGACATTGCATTACGCTACATTACGTTAATGGCATCTGGCAGACGCTCTTATCCAGAGCGACGTACAGCTGATTAGATTAAGCAGGAGACAATCCGATTAGGTTAACCCCAATATACGTAGCTCAGGGTTTTTACCCCGGAAACAGCCTCGCTTCGTCCTAAGTCAGCGAGAAAAGCTTTCACTTTTCGACCGAACAGGTTTTTGACCTGGACAATGACCTGCTGATTTGTGGAGAGTTTTCTGCCTGCCATGCAAGGCACCAACCAGCTCATCAGGAGCATTTAGGGGGTTAGGTGTCCTGCTCAGGGACACTTCGACACACCCAGGGCGGGATCGAACCAGCAACCCTCCGACTGCCAGACATCCGCTCTTACCACCCGAACCACTGTCGCCCCATAGGTGTGATGCTGAACGGATTGTAACCGTTTCTAACGGACGCTAACCGACTGTAACGGATTGTAACCGTTTCTAACGGACGCTAACCGACTGTAACGGATTGTAACCGTTTCTAACGGACGCTAACCGACTGTAACGGATTGTAACCGTTTCTAACGGACTCTAACCGACTGTGACCGACTCCTCTCCCCGCAGGAACGGACGGTGACCGTTTCTAACGGGCTCTTAACGGACTCCTCTCTCCCCGCAGGTCTGTTCGTGATGATCGGAGCCATCATCTACACGGTGATGAGTCCCACCTGGGTGCCGGACGGCGCGTCCTTCGGCTTCGCCTACATCCTGGCCTGGGTGGCCTTCCCGCTCGCCCTCATCAGCGGCCTCATCTACGTCATCTTGAGAAAGCGCGAATGAGGTCACGTCGCCACGGAGACGGGCTGAGACCGCACCGCACCGCGTCCACAGACAAGTTCACTGACACCGGTTTGAGGGTGGCGGGGTTGGCGGGAGTGGGGGGTTGAGGGGGGGGGGGGGGGGGGGTTAGGGGGGTCAGGGGTCAGGGATATTAAAGTAGGGATCAGGCCGACGTGATGCCGCCTTAATCTTCAGGCCACGCGGACGTAGGTATCCACCAATCACCAGCAGCCTTGTTCTGTTCGTGCTCACCAACGTGTCGCGTGATTGGTGGAGCTCCTCTCTGGTTCCTGTTTGAAAGGTGGGAGCCATGGAGTGCTCTGTGTCTATTTTACTATCCCTGGGGGGGGACAGGGGAGGCCAGGTTGCTGGAACATGGAGGGGCTTTCACAAACAAGAAACAACAAATACTGTTATAATTGAAGATGTATATAGTATCTATGGTTTAAACTCTATTTATAACACTTTTTACATATATGTACATAGTATTGTTGTGTTGCTCTATTGACAAAGATTCTCCTTTGATGAACTTTGTTTAGCTAATTAAGTGCCTAAAAAAATGTATTGGTGAAATAACCGGTCTTTGTTTTATTTGTGTGTAGTTTTCTTTGAATCACCCCCCTCCCCGCCAAAAAAAAACCAAAAGAAACCAAAAAAAATACAAATAAAAATATACATTTTTTTGAAGCATTTTAACCAAAGTGCATGTATGACCTAGAAGGCAAGAGGGAATTTGTGTTTTAACTGTGCTTATTTTAGGAGAAAAAAGAAGCAACAACCAAATGAGATCGCTAGGATAAACCGTTTAAAAAAGGTAGCTTGACCGTTTTTTTTCCTCTGTATGTGATAAGCCAATTTTTTTTCAAGTTTTTTTTCAACAACAAAAATGGTGCTATATATTTACCATTCCTATTACTGATAGCCATTTAGCCTTATTTAGAGTTGAATAACTTGATTTAACATGCAGTAGGTGGAACGTCTGACAGTGTAATGCACTTGTGCCTATCTGCTTATGTACATAAACCATTTTACTAAATTTTCTTTTTCAAGTTTTTTTTTTTTTTGGTTTAGATTTCTGTTTTAATTTTTCGTTTCTTTTTCGTTTAAAAAATAAAAATAAAAACATTAAAAGAATGTCGGCCTTTACGTGTAAATTAAGCTACGTGTTCGGGAGAGGGGGTGGGGCTTGTAATTTGTCAATTTTTATTTTTCATCACCTGTTATGTTTGTTTTATTCTTTCACTTAAAATTGTAACGCCATTTGAAACGTCAGTATTAAAACCGCCGCGTTGTTTCGCTGATTTTACTGTACGACTGCATGTAATGTTCTGGTGAAGCCACGAGGATACCTGGTTGTGGGCTTAAAAAACTACAACGGCTTTAGTTTAGATTAATTTTTTTAGTTTTTTTCTCTTTCATAAGATGTTTCTTTGTGTGATTATTTTACCTGACCAGCAAATTATAGGCTAATTAGACGCTGGCCCATTACGAGGGTGGTTTAGCAACAGCGAGGGCATTATACCAAATCATTATACCAAGTGTAATCTGGATAAATACAGACGGGAGGAAATTATATCAAAATACTGTATTGTGAGAGGCAGGATATTTAGATGGGGAAAAATATGGTGGTTTTACATTTTTGATGAAAAAATGAAACCCGTCTTTTTCGCTCTGTTGACGAATGTGTTCTCTGAAACCCACTTGAATTGTTGAGTCTGGCTGTTCCATTAAGGAAAAGATACTGTGATATAATGCCGGTATCGATCGACTGTAATCCTTGAAAAGTTAACAAACAAATTTACTAAATAAACAGAATGAATTAGACACGCCTGTCTAGAGGTAATTACGTGTAATTGTGTATTCCTTTTCAGCGGGAGGCAAAAACCAAATAACCACTAGAAACCCAAAGCACCGTCGCCACGAACAAGTTACCTGTTGTCATGGTGTTTATTTGCCGTAAAGCGGTCAGATGGCGATGGTTTTGTGGAAGACTTTTACAAGAATACACAAAACGGGAACCGTAGTAAAAAATAAATAAAAAAACTAAGAAAAGCCTTTGGATCCCTCCCTATGTAAAGTACATCTGGTTGAACTTAGATAACTGTGTGTGCTATTAAAGTGAATGCAAATTATCTATCTGTGTGGCCAAATGTAATCTGTACCCTCTAAACTATAATATGTGTAAACATACTAAGCCTTCCTGTTCTTCTTTGTCTACTATGTATTCACCGCTGTATGTCTGTATGTGTACTATAGGTGTGCCTCTGTCTTTGAACTGTGTTTTTAGCCTGGACTTTGTCACCCTGTACTGTACATCTCTCCATGTAAAGCGTCTGTTGCGGTGGAATCCGCGGTGTTCGTCTACCGTGTCCGTGACGCGTGGCTTCGCTCCCGAACGGGCGGATTCTTCCGTCACCTTAGCCGGGGGTCCCGCCGAATGTCAGGCATTCTGAAACGCCGGCGCGATCCGGCTCGTATTGCGCACGGGGTGGGGGGCGTCTGAAGCTTGCTGAAAGCGAGAGGCCGCGTATCTCGGGCACGCGGGTAGAGTTACGCCACCAGCGGTGGGGAATCCAGCCCTCAGCGTCCCCGGGCGTGGCGGACAGACAGACGGACAGACAGACCGCTGTCCGAATCTGTGCCGGGACGGCAGCCTACGCGAAGCGCCGTTAAGTCGCCTGTGAAACGGTTAATGCGTTGCGGGGAAGGGCAGCTTTGTGGATGTTTTCGACTGTCCTTCCATTACCGTAACCTTATAGGTCCTGGCAGAGTCGATTTACAATTTAGCATTACACGGCTTATGGAAAGTGGAACTTGCGTGCTCGAAAGCCTAATTTGAAACGACAAGTCTGCGGTTCTTGGAGCGGTTAAGTAGCAACGGGACAAGTAACCGACAGGAACGCGCACGAATGTGGCTGGGAACGGCCATCCTCTTTAAAGAGCCCATTCTCTTGCGCAGACTGAGAAAGTGAGGTCCGCTAAAGCAGGTTAGCTCTTCTCCCAACCAAGCGGTTCCAGTGCTACCATGGTGGCGCACAGTGTGTACAACTGTGTTTTAGCTCGCAAATGCTAATTTACTTTACTATATCTTAAGGTGGGGCGGTCCAACCCTGTTCCTGCAGATCTACTATCCTGTAGGTTCTCACTTCAACCCTAATTTGGCACACCTGATCCTGCTAATTAAGAGCTCAACAAGATATCCAGCTGTTGAATGGGGTGTGCCCTGTTTGGATTGGAGTGAAAATCTACAGAACGTAATTCAGGCCTACCAGACACTGCATACATAGAGGTTTGAGACAAGCTTGCAGGATGAACCGATTATTTATGAATTATGCGTAAACCATTGCTAAGAAATTACCCCGAGTTCAGGAAACATTTATCCCGAAAATGTATTCACAAACACACTTCGCTCGAGTTCATTTTAGGTTCGTGCGGAATTTATGAAGAATAAAGAAGAATAAACGAATAACAATTACATGGATGTCAAAAGTGTCATAGCTAGTGCTAATTTATTGTGAGATACAGTACATGTACAAACGCGGTTCGTTTCGAGCGCTATATTTGGCATGTTAAGACTTTGGCGGGGACCCACCTGACGCTCTAGTCGTGGCGAGACTCTGAAGCTCACAGAGACGTATATTACCATATCCCTGCCTCTCCCAGCCAGTCCAGTGACCCCACAGAGTGGACCTGCTCTCTCCCTGTCCGTCCAGGGGAGTCAGGCGGCCGTGTAGTTGGTTTTTATTCAGCCAGTCCCGGGCCGTGACGGCTGCAGAACCGGCCTGTCGGCCCTCAGATTAATACTCCCGTTATTCGCCTGCTTACTGATCGCTGAAGGGGGGCGGCGGCATGCGTGTTCTAGCCGGAAGGGAACCGGCATCTCTTATGAAGGCTAATCTCACCTCTGTCCCCCGGTGTCCGGCACTGTTGTGGCTGGCGGCGGTGCCCGCTAAGTAATGCTTGTGTTTGCAGCAGTTACAGTGTGACAATAAAGAGTACTGCTTTCAACCACGACTCCTCCTCGTGCCTTCATTTACAGTGCCTGGGTGTGGAACACGGACAACATTAGCCTGCTTGTGTTTCGCGAAAGTGTCGAAAAGCAGAAGCTATCGCCTGCAAACTTGAGTAATCCATCCTACCTGATACAATTTTTTTTTACATATCCATGTGACGGTCTATACGAATAATGTCACTTATGAATATGAAACACATCATGTCATAATAACACTTATGAATATAAAACACAGGGAATATGGTGATTTTCCCTGAAAGTCAATACAGGCTTGAACAACCAGTGAAGCCAGAATACTCATTTAACTTGTTTAACCAGACTCTCATATTAAAGTAACACGACTGAAACAAGCTTAACCAGGCTAACAATATCCAAAAGCAATACATTACATGACATTATTGGCATTTGGCAGACGCTCTTATCCAGAGCAACGTACAATTGATTAGACTAAGCAGGAGACAATCCTCCCCTGGAGCAATGCAGGGTTAAGGGCCTTGCTCAAGGGCCAGCGGCTGTGTGGATCTTATTGTGGCTATACTGGGATTAGAACCCCTGACCTTGCATGTCCCAGTCCTTTACCTTAACCACTACAATACAGGCCGCCCTATACACTACAGGCCGCCCTATAATAGTGAAACTCATGAGTCAGTTCTTTAGCAGCAGATGGGAATATTTCGACGCGGAGTAAAAACACACCTTTTCACACTATACCTTAGTCCTCCCTCCTGATTCCTCCCCCACCCCCACCACCCCCGATATCCCTCTTGTTTAACCCTCACCCTTAAAGGTACAATAGGTCATTTAGGACTTCTAGTGGTCAAGAGAGGAACAGCAGCAACAAACACGCTCAAACCACGACACTGTTTATCCCTCCCCCTTCTCTGTGAACGTGCTGACGTTGAAATGGCATGGGCTGTGGCAATTAGAACCAATTTTCAACCAATGAGCTTGAATTATTGTACAGCTATACGATGTTTCGGTACAGATTGCCAGCCCGTCAACTGTACATTTTGAAAACAAGAATTTAAGGACTATAAACACAGGCAGAATGTGAGTCAACAAGTCAGTGAGCCTTTTTCAATGATGAGAATGGATTTACAGTGGTCTTGTAACAATGTTTTAACACAAAATCTCTTACCTATTGTACCTTTAATCATGAAAAATGACAATAAAATAAAAAATTGCACTTACGATGACTGCTGTCTTTTTGTCCAGAACTGCCCTTCATGCGTGTTCCGCTAGTTACAGATTTGATGTTTTTAACTAGTGGATGAACCTATGCACTTGTAAGTCAGGTTTGGATTAAAAGCGAAAATGTACATGTCCCTGTGTGTAGGTTGGGACCGCAGGGCAGAGTTACCACAGAGGATGGAGAGGGGGTGGTACAGGAGGACACACACCAGGCAAGCGCACACAAAGACGGTTGTTCAGTTGTTTGCTTGCGCTGAGCTCTTAACTGCATCAGCCATTCGGTCTGGCTCTAAGTGCCCACTTACAGGCACACAGCTCTGCCCTGCATCCTAAATGCATCCGGCACAATGCCAGTTATACTATAAAAGTTTGGCACCAGGAGTCATTTCAGAAGTTTTGAGGGCGGGCATTGTTAATGGACTTTTTATTTGACTATGCTGCCTGACTGAGAAAAATGAGACTACGTGAACTGAATAAGGAGGAAAAAAATAAATATTTAAAACTGGTGGTGTGTGTGTCGTGTACTTCATATAGCAACAACCCACATTTTCATCTTAAGTGCAATTTTCATTTGCTATTCATTAAACAAATAAGGCCATAATAATTTTCTAGAAATGATGTTGTCATAAATATGTTCCCATTCATAATGCAATGGCCACTGTAATAATGACCACTCATTCTAAAATGAGTGTACTTCATCATATGCGCAATTTGCTTTGCATTCGCTATTCATGAAATAAATACAGCCATAATCATTGACATGAATAATCGATCCATAAATATGCCTATATACATAAATTATTTTGTTTTCTTAACAGGAGCTTGTGAATTGGCCCTTGAATAACGGCATGGCCACGCTTCCTCAAATTATTCTTCCCCAAATGGCATTCTCATGTCGTTCCGCATGCTGCGCGGAGAAGCTCTTTAATTACCCGGTTCCGTCACAGTGAAAAATTCGAGTCAGCCCAGCGCAATTCCGCGCGTCAGAAACGATGACTTGGTGACTTTCCTACCGCGAAGGGAAGGCACATGATCTTCTCATGGCCGGCCGGAAAGGTCACGCCAACCCACGGCTTCTCCTCCATTCATACTTGACATAGCGGCGGGTAAAACAAGGACACTGGACCAACGGCCGCCCCGCCGCAGACGCAACATTCCTGCGAGTGCGATCCGCCTTGATAGTGCTCGCCTGGATTCGTAACTCCGATGTGTGGGGAAATGGTGCCGCCCAGTGGTTTTCACGGGCAAAAACAACACCAACGCCGTTGCAGACGCAGCAATGGTCTCACTCAACTACCTCTTCAATTATTTATTCAAGACAACATTTCACTAACAGTTCCTTTGGACAGCATATTTGTCAATAAAAAAAAAAATGTTTTTATGTCTTGTGAATATCACGCCCTCTTTTTTGTTTTTCTTTGATGCATTAGAATACGCAGGGGGATTACCATTCTGTGAAAAATTTCTCCCCCTTGTGATGAAATTAGAGACTGCATTGTCCTTGCTATTTGGAAACAAGCGAGTGATGGCTGGAAGCAATTACTTTGTTTCCAAGTATGTATAACAGTGAAGTCACGATACACAAATGCATAAATAAACAAATAAATAAAGAATCACTGCTACCTTGCTTACTCACAGTTTCCCCATATCTCCAAGACCAAAATTAGACTTCAATATCGCAATACAGACCTTTGACTTTTAACTACATCAACAAAAAGCATGGTGTTACCTCCGTGAAGAAATGCTCCCACCATGAGATCTAAGGGGTAGATATGCCAAATTGACACCCTACATAAATTCATTTTGATATAATGAATGCACAATTATATGCAAAAAAAAAGGTTAAATCTCAACCTACAATGGACTGACGAGTTTTGTCCACGCATTCAGAATACACTGGCACAATGGAGACAATGAGAGGTTGCAGGGACGTTCTGAATGCCAAACAGCCGACAGCTAGAGGTGGAAAGACTACATCTCCCAGGTGCATTGCAGGTTATTTAGCCTTACAAGATCATTAAGTTCCAAATGTGTGATTAGGGTGTTCTTGACTGAACATTCTGATGCTGATGTCACAATCACTACTGGTGACTGAAAGCAGAGGAGTTCTAGAGTTAAAAAATAAATGAATGAATGAATGAATGAATGAATGAAAAAGATTGTGGTTGGTTGTGTATTGTATCATTAGTCTTTCACTGATGTTGTGTGGTCTACCAGTTGCGTATGGGGGGAAAAGGGACATATCTTCTTTCCTTTGTGGCTGTGTGTGTGTATGGGTGTGTATGATTGTGTGTGTGTGTGTGTGTGTGTGTGTGCGTGTGTGTTTGTGTGTTTGTATGTGTGTGTATGATTGCGTGTGAATGCACACACACACACTCTAACAGACGACACACACACGTACACATATACACACACCCATATGCACACAGACTCACACACACACACACTCTGACAGACTACATACACACCCCTATGCACACATACACACACACACTCACACTCACACACACATGCACACGCACATGAACAGACACACATACACACACACTCTCACGCGCACACACACACTCTGACAGACTACACACACACCCATATGCACACACACTCTCACACAAACACACACACACACTCACACTCTGACAGACTACATACACA
>NC_083761.1:81111252-81126252 GCF_963514075.1 Conger conger
CCTGCTTAGGGCATCTATTTTTGGGTTTAATGTACACAATTCATCTAGTTTTCTCTTATATATCCCTTATAAACAGTTTACTTGTAAACATTCAAAATGTTTTTTTTTGTCAGAAAAAAAATCGAACTATCACATCATACAAACATACGTTTAAAAAATAAATCGCTAATGAGGAATTAATGTCTAACGAGATGCAACTCAACATACTGGCCCTTTGTGCATTATTGTATATTGCACAATAGACAGCGTATTAATGCTGTCAAATGTTTTAAATGGTGCACACACACACACAATGGTAAACATGTATAATATCTTCATTAAATTATATAATTTCATTCCACTTTGTAACAGCAGTCTTCAATAATGAAAATGATCATTTGTCAGTATGACATCACGGCAGAGACTCTGGTCTGCCCTGAATACAAATTGGGAACCTCAGAGACCGAGAGACACGACACACACACTGACACCACTTTTCAATTTTAATTCATCAAGTCATCGCCTCTCTCCGTCAATAACCGGCATTATGATGCAAATGCTTTAAATGATGTTACTCCAACATCGTAAAAACGGTTCAAATTAATCAATAGTCGTATGCGTTCATGTTTTTATAATAGCATTTCATTATGCCACTTTTGTTTTGTGATGACAAATGACTTAAAACGTCCAATGATGTTTAAATTTATTCAAATTAATATGATTCGTTCTGCCAATTAACCATTGAGAATATTGGAACCGCTTTTCTCTTGGTTTATCCCACTCCTAAGGCCATAAGCAGATATTCGCACAATCAAGGGGCACAATGAGCCTTCCAACATGCTTTTAGATTAATATTAATGTTAGGAGGTTGGAGAAAGGGTAAGAGAGGATTGGTTCAATGACTGTACTGGTTCAGTGCTCAGTTACCTTGGTTACACTAGTAAAGCACACAACAAGGCTAGCCCATTCTACAAAGGGCATTTCAGATTCAGCTCCAGGAGAGCCATAAAGTCTGCTTAAGCAACTTGAAGCTCTGCGGTTGAGGTTCTGTACGTGACCGGGACCCAGAAGGTTGGTGGTTCAATCCCTGGTTTAGTCACAATAAGATCTAACAATACTAAGAGGCCCTTGAGCAAGCCCCATAGCTCTGCATTGACCCAAGGGCGCTGTCCCCTGCTTAGTCTAATCAACCATAAGTTGCTTAGGATGAAAGCGCCGGCTAAATAGCATGTTATTGTTATTGTTGGTTAAGGCATGCGTTACGTACGTGTCTTGTTTGTGAAAGAAAAACACTCCCGGTGTCCGAGCCCCGCGGTTTCAGATCCCAGCTTCAGGTTTTTTTAGGGCGGCCGTAACTCACGGCGACAGACCGCCGACTGGACCCGCATCTGGACCGCACCTGGGACCCGCGGTCGGCCCAACAAGCGCTGAACCATCTGGACACTTCCTCCGCCCGGATTCCAGACGTCGGGGACGGGGACGGGGACGGGGGGCGAACGACAACGCGAACGAGAAGAAGCAAGAACGCGGAGCGCCAACACGGACGCCGGAGAAACACAAACGCCACGGCCGTCCCCTCCGCCTCCCAACGCTACTCTTTCTCCTGAGCAGTGTGTCATGTTACTGGTTTTGTGTTGATGGAAGCATCCCAGAGCATTCATTACAGAGTTTTGTTTGGATCGGCAGTACGTCTGCAACGGACAATAATAACAGGAGAATGCAAACGAAAATGATAGTTTTGGCATGTGATTGTAAATGGATGTGATTTTGGTCTCACAATGCTAGCTAAGAGGTTATGTAAAGTAAGGACAAATATTATCACATTGATTAAAGTGTATTATAACGGGAAAATAATTGTCAACTTTTGTTCTCTCTGGGTTTTCCCCATCAGCAGCGATTTTGTTCCCCATCAACAGTTACAATCTGTTCGCTAACTTCAGTTAGAGTTCGCTAACTTCTGTTTTGACCACGCAGTTCTGGAGGGATGGGCCCAGGACTGGTTCTGGTTCTCGGGGAGGGCTTGTTTTCTGGGCTGGGTCTAGCGTGCGGCTCGGAGCCTAGTGTTCTCCTAGATCCAGGAAAAGACGGGCAAGCTTATCGGCCCTGTTGGATCCAGGATGCAGGCAAACTGTAATTCTGGTTCTGAGGATTGTTGAGAGTTGAACAAGCGGCTTTGGAGAGACTCAGTCGATTCTGTCCAATCAATAAAGTCTTTACTTAGAAAATCCCGGTTGGGCTGGGGCACCCCTAACAAGCCCCTTGTTTGATCTCATTCTCATTCTGGCACATTGTCATTGATCAGCAGAAGACCCTGTCCTGCTTGTTGATGTCAAACTCTGATGGTGTTGACGTCAACATCCACCTGCTACACACTGGCAACACAATCTCATCAACTGAGTGTGCACAGGACACCTGACCGACAAAGTGATTCCGTGCCGAAACTCAATGCGTTAAATCTGGGTGAGTCAGGGATTTTAAAAAATGACACTAACACTTCTGCAGTGTTTGACGGGCAGGCTCGGCAGTCAAACGCTTTTTTTCTCTCTCTGTCTCTCTCTTCCTCTCTCTCTCCCTCTTTCTCTCTTCCTCTCTCTTCCTCCCTCTCTTTCTCTCTCTCTTTCTCTCTTCCTCCCTCACTCTTTCTCTCTTCCTCTCTCTTCCTCCCTCTCTCTCTCCCTCTCTTTCTCTTCCTCTCTGTCTCTCAGAGCAAAGAGCCATCGCTGGGTCCTCAGAAGTGCGGTGGGACATGAAAGGCAGGTTTATTCCAGGAACTCTGCAGAGACAGGAAGTAAACAGGAAGGGGATAAGAGGAAACAGAGGGAAGCGTTTTTAACTCCAGGGGAAAGGGGAGAGGAGAGGAGAAAGGTGTTAATCACAAAATGAGGACTGTTTCCCTGGCCGGTGCAGGGAGGATGAGGAGGATGTAAAACTCCAGAGGAAGGCTGAATTGAGGAAAGAGGAAACAGAGGGAAGTGTTTTTAACTCCAAGGGAAAGGGGAGAGGAGAGGAGAGGAGAGGAGAAAGGTGTTAATCACATAATGAGGACTGTTTCCCTGGCCAGTGCAGGGAGGATGAGGAGGATGTAAAACTCCAGAGGAAGGCTGAATTGTTAGCAGATCATGTGGGAGGTGCAAGCCTCAGGTGTGGCCTGGGACAGACCGCGGCCATAAATCGCACGGTTAATTGCGTCGGCGTCGAGGCGGAACCGTCAGTCCGCTAGGCTGTCTCCGGGAGCGGGGTAATTAGCGGTAATTATGTTTTAATAGCCGAGAGAAGACGTGCCCCGTCTTTGCACACTGCTCTTGTCTTAATTTGTCAAATTCGGATTGTGAAATGAATACAAGTGTAGGAGTAAATCTGGGAGGAAGTGTACTGTACCTAAAGGAGTGTGCTGAGCCATGAAGCTAATGACTGTGTGAGTTAATAGCCCAGGAACATTAGTGTCTTTCACAGCTCATACACGCACACACACACACACACAAACACTCTCTCTCTCTCTCATACACACACACACTCTCTCTCATACACACACACAAACACACATGTACACACACACTCTCTCTCCCTCTCTCTCTCTCATACACACACACAAACACACATGTACACACACACACTCTCTCTCTCTCTCTCTCTCTCATACACACACACACTCTCTCTCTCTCATACACACACACACACACACACTCTCTCTCCCTCTCTCTCTCTCATACACACACAAACACACATGTACACACACACACTCTCTCTCATACACACACACACATGCACACACACTCTCTCTCTCTCATACACACACACACTCTCTCTCATACACACACACTCTCTCTCTCTCATACACACACACACTCTCTCTCATACACACACACAAACACACATGTACACACACACACAAACAAACATGCACACACACACTCTCTTTCACATACACACACACACACTCTCTCTCATTCTCATACACACACACTCTCTCATACACACACAAATACATATGCACACACATATGTTCTTCCTCATATACACGCACACACACGCACACTCTCTCTCTCATACACACATGCACACACACACTCTCTCTCATACACACACAGAAACACACACACACTCTCAAAAGAGGATGGATAGTAACAGGCACACAGTAGTGTAATATACGGGATCGAACAGGCGGTTAATATGCACACACACCTCAGGGCAGCACATCGCCTATTCCAAGAACGGCTCTTCAAACGATTGTGCAGTCTTTTAAGAGCGATCGCGCTGTATGACTGTAGAGCCGAGGAGCGGGGTCGATAGACAGTCTCTCGCTCTCTCTATACGTATCGACCGGCTGTCGAGAGCTGACCTTTCGGAACTTGGACACGGTTTTGGACGAGATCGCGAAATGAGCAACGTTTCAGCCCGTTCTCGATGACGGACAGGTTCACTTTCAGGGCCCCCCCCCCCCCAGACGATGATGAGTCTTACTCTGCCTCGGGGGGGAGGACACAGGATTAACACCCAAAACCCCCTCTACATTTCTCTCTCATCATCCCACAAATAAAGGATCCCAGCCTCTAGGTACACAAGACAAATAGCTGGAGCCCAGACAGACACTCCTTCCCAAAATCGCTGGGGGACATCCCATCATTTTGGGGGGTTGCGTGCGTGCGTGCGTACGTGTGTGCGTGTGTGTGTGAGTGTTTTTGGGCCTGATTGAGCACTGCTGTCCGTTGAGCCAGAGGCTAATCTCTTTATATGCTAATGAGCTTGTTTATGAAGTTATCAGCGGCGGTGATTTGTAACAGCTTGCCGGATCAATGGGGGCACGTTTTGTTCTCCCCGTGCCCGTATCGCCGGGCGGCTCGTGTTCCGGAGGGGGGCGGGGGGCAGGGGGCAGGGGGGCAGGTGGATCCCCCCCCCCACCCCCCCCCCTCTCATTTGGCCTCTTCCTTTCTCTTCTATCACCCAACCTCCCCTCTCCTCCGTGCCCTCCTGGCTGCCAGCTGTTCCCAGCGCCGGGGTCGTGACCCTTCGGATGCCCGGCGCGCGGAGGTGAGGCTACCTCAGTCTCACCTCGTAAAAGTCACTCTACCCCTAAGCTTGCCTTTTCTCCCCGGCCGTTAACGCAGGAGTAATGCGCAATGTTAACTCTCACTTCAGGAGGGTCAGAGGTCGAGGCCGCAGCCCCGTAGTAACTCAAGAACCAGAAACACGATCCTCACCGAGACATTTTTTTCACTTGCACATTTTAACCCTCACATTTAGACCCACACATTTTAACCCTCACATTTCAACCCACACATTTTAACCCTCACACTTTAACCCACACATTTTAACTCACACATTTTAGCCCACACATTTTAACCCACACATTTTAACCCACACATTTTTTCAAGAGCAGTTTCTTCTGAATGTTTTCTGAATTCTAAACGTTGGTGTTCTAGAGCAGTGGTCGTTACATCAGCACTAGAGCGCCCGGTGACTAGAACAGTGCAATCGCACGTTTGTGACCGCGCTCTGTAAAAGGGGTTAAAGCCGGAGACAGAAAGAGGTTCCAGGTGCGGGAAGGTATTCATGAGCTGGGTCACGCTCGCTTGTTCTCGTTCCTGATTCTGAGATTCATCTCATTATTTGTCGGAACGCTGTATCCCGCAATCGCGGGCGAATCTGCAGGTTTCCAGGCCCGACTGCTTATCGTTCATGAATATTCCCGGGTTTTTTGTGCAGACTGCGGCCTTGGCCTGACCTCGTTTCCCCGCAACCAAAGCCCGTCAGCAGACACAGGGCTTCCATAATGCATCTAAAACTAAAACTTTCTTGTTTCTCGAACAGATTTTCTCATTCACAGAGTCAATGTATTCATTCTCATCCTTAGCTTTTGGGACCGGCTCCTATTCAGGCCAGAGAAGAAGAAAGTAGTAAGAGAAAGAGAAACTGAATCGCTAATCCAGCTCCTCAAAATGGCTACTGTAAAGCAGATTTTCATGCAAATGTTAAAGACTGCAATGAAAGGGAGAGTCCTCCTACCCTAAGAGGCTGCAGGAGTCCTAATCTTATATGACCTCTTAAAAGGCTTGAAACAACTTTCCATTTTCATTGACGGCCAGTCAACGAGGGGAATTGTCTCTCTGAAAGCCCCGTGGAATCACTCATTAACTGGGTAATTACGTGCTGTAAAAACACAATGTCTTAGAGGAAGAAAAGGTAAGGTAAGGGGTGTGGGTCGGGGGGAGGGGGGGGGGGGGGTGAGGGCATCCTGTTTCAGCTGAATGGGACCGTTTTCTTGCGGAGAATGACCCTCATATGGTGTGAAAAACACACCCCACTTCAGGCCTACTCTTCCACCACAAGCCTGGGTCTCAATTAGGGCCTCCTAGCTGAAGTGGGGGGTGGAGAAGTGGGGTGGGAGGGGGGGGTGTTCGGGGGAAACAATCGGCCGGGGTTCCCATTAAAAGATGAAAGGGCTATTCTTCCCCCCGGACCTGGTGGCAGTTTGAGCCACCAGGGCCTCTTCATGGGGAAGCGATTACCATGCGGGGAAGACAATGGGATTAGGTAACCCCCGCACCCCGCACTCAGAGAGGGAAATTACAGAGTAAAGAGTGGATAATGAGAGATTGAGTAGAGCTAATGGACTTATTCTACCGCTAATGCCTCTCAGACCAGCCCTCCTCTTATGTCCTGCTGAGAGAGAGAGAGAGAGAGAGAGAGAGAGAGAGGGGGGGGGGGGGTAGAGAAGTCGAGAGAGGGAGAGGGAGAGAGAGGGGGATAGAGAGAGAAGTGACAGAAAGAGAGTGATAGGGAGAGGCAGGGAGATAGAGAGAGAGGGAGGGAAAGAGAGAGGGATAGAGAGATTATGAAAGGCAGAAAGAGAGGGAGAGAGAGAGTGAGGGAGAGAAAAAGAGGCAGTGAGAGAGAGAGGGAGAGAGAGGGAGGGGGAGAGAGAGAGCTCATAAATCAATATCATGCTCTGGAAAGTTTCTACAATTTGCTTTTGTTTCAGTCTCACTTTTATAAAAGGGCTCATTGATCCCCCCCCCCCCCCCCGCCCCCACGCCCCCCTCCTGCCCCCCCCCCCTTCTTTTGAAAGAATTGACTTTCAGATGCCAAACCCCCCCCCCCACCTTTGCTCAATAGTAATGGTGTGTTTCCCGGGATGTGTCCCCGGAGAAGATGAACAGAATTCTTGCGACGGCACCTTTGCAGTGCGGTGGCGTACAGCACGTTTCTGAAAACACAAGCTGTCATACCGTGAGCGGGAGCCACAAACACGGGGTGACATTGGCTCAGGCCGTAAGAGCAGTCGTCTCATTGGCTCAGGCCGTAAGAGCAGTCGTCTCATTGGCTCAGGCCGTAAGAGCAGTCGTCTCATTGGCTCAGGCGGTAAGAGCAGTCGTCTCATTGGCTCAGGCGGTAAGAGCAGTCGTCTCATTGGCTCAGGCGCTAAGAATGGTGGTCTCATTGGCTCAGGCAGTAAGAGCAGTCGTCTCATTGGCTCAGGCGGTAAGAGCAGTCATCTGGCAGTCGGAGGGTTGCCGGTTCGATCCCCCGCCCGGGCTGTGTCGAAGTGTCCCTGAGCAAGACACCTAACCCCCGAAATGCTCCTGACGAGCTGGTCGGTGCCTTGCATGGCAGCCAATCGCCGTCGGTGTGAGAGTGTGTGTATGAATGGGTGAATGAGAAGCATCAATTGTACAGCACTTTGGATAAAGGCGCTATATAAATGCCTGCCATTTACCATTTACAGGGTGTTCCTTGTCACGGCGCAAGCGAGCAAACTCGTCAAAACATCGGAAACCTGGGCGAGGTGATAAAACAAAAACGATAAAACAGTAACGATCTGCCCTCACAGGTGTCTGAAATGAATGGGTGCTGTTATGCACACAATGGATTTTTTGTGATAGCTAGTTTATGGAGAAAATGTGCTGAATGCCAAATTCTAAAAATAACAGATATGCTGACACACACTGGAGTGTGCCAATAAAACAAGCTTCCAATTTCGTCTCCATCTATGTATTGGCTACATAACCATAGTTTTCAGAGGCTAGCATAGTAAATTTGCATTAGTGAAAATTCCAGTCCAGCTAAGACTAGCTGGGATTCTAAGCCGGTTTTGGATGGTATGAGCTGTATTTCAGGCACGTCTAGTTTTAACTGGTCCATGACTGGTCAAAGTTGGTCAAAGCTGGTTAAGCAAGCTGATGGTAAACTGTTGAACTAGCTGACTATAGAGGCTGGTTAGCAGGTGAACAGCAAGTTGACCAGCTAAAACAAGGGGTGTCAAACTCCAGTCCCGGAGGGCCGCAGTGCCTACGGTTGTTTGTGGTTTCCTTTCAATCAGCAGCCAATTAAGGCCTTGAGAACAAGGCGTGTGCCAATGAAAGACAGAAATGAAATGTATCTCTCGTGCTGAAACACACCAAAAAACCAGCAGACACTGCGCCCCTCCACGACTGGAGTTTGACACCCCCGAGCTAAAACATAGCCTGACCAGTTTAGGCTGTTTTAAGACAACATCCGCCGGGTGAATGAGTAAGGCTGACTGTACCGTCGTTGGTCTGGGAATGTTAGCCAAGTTCCCCCTCACGAACGGCTCACATATCTCAGACAAAACGCTCTTAAGTTCCCTTACACTCCCGGTTCGTTTTTGGGATGAGAGCGCCGCGCTCGATGTAGCGAAACGCAGGATAATGTTTCCCGATTCGCGTCCGCTCCCGGGAAAGGGAAGGGCCTCGTCCTCCGAAAAACCTGCCGGGAAACGGGCGCTGACTCACCCCTCGCCCCGTGACACACTCTGGATTCACGGCTGCCGAATTAGGGCCCGATTACAGCCAATTAGGCCCGTGGCGCTAAAGATTTATCGCCATGAGGAATCGATTAGCGGCCCCCGGGAGCCGGGCTGGCGTTGGGGCTCTGTAGGTCTGAGTCAGGGCACCCCCGCCGGGGTTAACCCTCTCTGCCAGGACTGTGTTGCTCCTGCTCTCCTTTTACACTTTTTTCAGACCAGCTCCCGGCTCGACATGCTTTGACCAAAGCTATGTTTTGAAACAGCTGGTACCTGGTTGACCAGCACTAACTGGGTGACCGGCTTATACCCAGCTGGACCAGGTTCATGACTATCTTGGCCATGCTGGTGGATCAGTTCTCACCTAGCATGCCAGATTATGACCAGCTAGGCCATGCTGGTTGACCAGCTCATACCCAGCTCGACCAGCTTATGACCAGCTCATACCCAGCTAGACCAGGTTTATGAGCACCTTGGCCATGCTGGTTGATCAGTTCATACCCAGCTAGACCAGGTTCATGACTATCTCGGCCATGCTGGTGGATCAGTTCATACCTAGCATGCCAGATTATGACCAGCTAGGCCATGCTGGTTGACCAGCTCATACCCAGCTAGACCAGCCTATGACCAGCTCTAGCTGGGTATGAGCTGCTGAACCAGCATGTCCATCCAGCTCAATTTTCAAACTGGTCAAGCGGGTATAGTTGGATTTTACAGCAGGGCAGGTTTTCACTCCAACCCGAACAAAGCACACCTCGTTCAACAGCTAGAGCGGGGATGCCCAACCCTGTTCCCGGAGATCCACTGTTGTGTGGGCTTAATTTCAACCCAATTTTAGCACACCTGATCCTACTAATTAGTTAGATAAAGAACTTCAACAATAATAAACATTCAACAAACAAACGTACCGTCCATCTTGGTTAAACAAATCTTGAGCTGTGATGTAGTGGATGTTAAATAGCCCTACTTAGCTCAATGTCCTCAAAACCCTCATTATGTTACTTTAAACACTCCTCACCTCTCAGTCTCCCATCTTGCACCTGCTACGACTGTGTGTGTGAGTGTGTGCGTGTGTGTGTGTGTTTGTTTGCATGTGAAACCTGACACCGTTGGGGGCAAAGAGTTCAAAGGCTTAAGAAACTTGCCAAAAAGCCTTTCTTTCAACGGACAGAATGCACGCATAAGCGAATTGTTCCGGAACGCCCTTTGTCCGGAACCTGGCCGGAAAACAAAAGGCCGTGGTGATTCCGGAACTAGAACTTCCGGCGCAACAACAGGGCACGGAGAGCTGCAGAACATCTGTCCAAGCCCTCGGGTGAAACGAGACGATCCGAGATAACGACAAGGACGCGGCAGGTTAGCGCTGAGCTCACCTGGCCTTGCCGCTGACAGCGCGAGTCTGAGCATCGAGCCCTCACACCATTGTCCCGCTGGTGTCACGGTTCAGGAGTGTGTGCTTCAGACGGCCCAGGTTTGAGAACAAAACCCTCCCCTCCCAAACCGTACTGTTCCAACACCCCCGTCCCTCCAGGAAGGTAAAAAATAAAAGCTGAATGTCAGGACCTGGAGTGCGGCCACACCCTACTGCACATGAGAAATGTGCTTTATTTCACCTCTTTGTGTCGCACTCAAAGGCCACAATGCCGGCCCAGTTGCACCTATACTACCGGATCAGAAAGGAAGACGGACATTCAGGCAAACATTAACCCTGGCTTTGTGCCCCCGCCAATGGAGGGGTCCCACCGTAAGAGTCCTCCTCCGCCCCACCCCTCCAAACCCGCCCAAACTTTTGTGACGGGACCCCATTGTCCCCATTGTTGGGCCCCGGGCGCAGGGTTCTGCTTAAACATTTAAGGGAAATGCATGGAGGAGAGGCACAGGGGAGGGCACCGAGGACAGAGGGGTGATTGACAGGTTAGCTCAACAAACTGCCACCACACACGGATTACAGGAGCATTTAAACCGGGAGGGGGTAGTTCAGGGGTGTACACTCTCAGAAGTAAAGGTACAAAATGTTCCTAAAATGTACAAATGCGTGTTAAAGAGACGTCCCCTCTACTGTAGGTATGTACCCATAGCCAGAAAAAAAAAACAAATTTGTGCATTTTTGTCATGGAAAACATGCTAATTTGTACCCGAAGTGAACATTACTGTGAACATCAGGGTAAATTTTGGAAATTTGAACAAAACTGTACCTCCACCTCCAACCCCGGGTCCTGGGGACCCCACGGCCATTTTACTGGCCGAGCCATTTACATTTGCATAACTTGGCTCTTAAATTCTCTTATAATGTTTCCCAATTCGCATCTGTCCCGGGAAGGGCTTGTCCCTAATCTGTGAAAACTCACACATTCACACATAAACAGGCAAGCAGGACACAGAGGGGGCACATTTGCCAGCCTATGAACACTACTCTACATCACGTTGACTATAATCCATTATGGATCATTATATAACATTTCGGCTTTTTTTTGGGCACTTCTAGCCTAGTGGCTAAGGTGCTTGACTGGGACCTCGAAGGTCCTGGTGTAGCCACAGTGAGATCTGTGCAGCTGATGGGCCCTTCAGCAAGGCCCTTAGCCCAACATTGCTCCAGCAGGGATTGCCTCCTGCTTAGTCTCATCAACTGTATGATTAAGTATTTTCTTAATTACTCTCATTTATCATGTAACCAGCAGTTGTACTCCTGTTAATGAATGAACAGCTTTGTACCTGCAGTGGGTTAAGCTTGCAGCTAGCGCTAATCCTCAGCAATGTTACCCCTTTGTGTGCATGCAATGCTAATGCTAACAGCGTGTACGCACATGTGGTGTTATCAGAACTGCGATGCATGTACGTGTGGAAGTGATTACAGACTTGTTTTAACCGGGTTTCACACTTTTCTGTCTGCCTCGCATGATTTTCACAAAGGAGAGAGAGAGGGAGAGAGAGAAAGAGAGAGAGAATTAATTAAAGTAATTGCAGAAAAACCACCATGTAATTAAATAACTAATTAAAACCCCCACAAGTAATAAAAATCTTGATGAGTTGTTCATCATGTTTTACAGCACATACATTACTTATTAATTTAATCTAACGCAAGCCCGTTTTATGTGTGCTGACTTATGGAGTAGCAATTTCCCCATGTGTATTGGACCTCTGTTTTGTGTTATTGTAATTTTTTTTTTAAGTTAATAAAAATCCCTATCCAAATGCATTTCTCTCATTTTAACTTTTTTTACAAGCACAGTAATGGTGATGAATTGCAGCCATGGTTTTAACCCGTTAAGAGCAGAATTTTCTGGACTGTTTTTTTTCTTTTCTTACAAATTCAAAGTCAGTGTTCTCAAACGATGTTGCTTAGCAGTAGCAAGTGTTACGTCAGCATTAGAACAGTCAGTTAAGAACACATCCATGTAATCACATATTACCCGTTAAAGGTTTGACTGAGCGACTCCATTTGGCTACAAATGCAACACAGTTATGACAAATGTACTATAGCCGCAGTATCTGCTGGTTTTTGGGTTGTTCTCGGCACCAGTGGTTCATTAAAGTAATTGATTGGCTAAATAATCCACACACCTTGTTCTCAAGGCCTTACGTGACGGTTGATTGAAAGGAAAACAAAAAAAAAACCTGCAGACACTGAGTTTGACACCCATGAACCTATAGGGTACCGCCCCAGGTATAAGCATTTGCACATTTTTTGGCATTTTCTGTGGCTTCAGATCCATAGTGTTCCAGCACCAGCCGACCCGCTCACAGAGAGTGTGGAATTCCCACCTTTTCACTTGTGAACTCACACACACAATACTGCATCATCTCACACACACAATCCTGCATCATCTCACACACACAATCCTGCATCATCTCACACACACAATCCTGCATCATCTCACACACACAATCCTGCATCATCTCACACACACAATCCTGCATCATCTCACACACACAATACTGCATCATCTCACACACACAATACTGCATCATCTCACACACACAATCCTGCATCATCTCACACACACAATCCTGCATCATCTCACACACACAATACTGCATCATCTCACACACACAATCCTGCATCATCTCACACACACAATCCTGCATCATCTCACACACACAATCCTGCATCATCTCACACACACAATCCTGCATCATCTCACACACACAATCCTGCATCATCTCACACACACAATCCTGCATCATCTCACACACAATCCTGCATCATCTCACACACAATACTGCATCATCTCACACACACAATCCTGCATCATCTCACACACAGCCGTCTCCACAATCCCCCTCCACCCTCCACTCCGCGATTTAGTTTGATGTTAACGCCGGGTGCTGCTTACATGGTGTTAATGAACTAAACATCGGTGGCTATAATTAGGCAGTCATTTTCAATTAATTGACATTTAATCATGCGCCTTTCATTTGTTCACTGTAATTACAGTGTCAGAAAAAAAAACCTTGCAGCGTTTACTGATTAATCAAACTCAGCCAATTAGTATTAGTCAGTATGCCTTACAGATTGGCCACTATAAACACGCGAATCTCCCGTACAAAAGAGTGATTCCTTGTATAATACTATACTGAGATATGAATGCCTGGCATCATATCAGATGAACACAGTATTTTTATATTCAATATATTAACACATAATTGACCTTTCTGTAGTTTTTGCAGTTTTCCGCACATTTTTCAGTTAATTCATGTCCAAGAGAGATTTAAATGTGCTAAATCAGTAAATGAAGGTAGGCTTAATGTATCAGTTTAAGGTCCAATATTGTACACCTTTCCTGTGTTTTACTTTTGGTCCAGCTCCTCTCATGAGTGTTTACCAAGACCGGGCAGTTTTAATGACTGTCTCTTTAAAGCCCAGTCTCCACCAATCAGCTGAGACGAGAGGCAACGAGGCGGTTTTAGAACATTTCAAAAGCCGTTTGACAGTTCGTGATTTAACGTTACAGTTAACTCGGGTCGTCATGGAAACAGTTGTTTATTTGTTTAGTCATCGCTTTGGTGTGGGCTGCCTAGTCCATACGTTTTGGTAAATGGTAAATGGCAGGCATTTATATAGCGCCTTTATCCAAAGCGCTGTACAATTGATGCTTCTCCATTCACCCATTCATACACACACTGACACACCGACGGCGATTGGCTGCCATGCAAGGCCCCGACCAGCTCGTCAGGAGCATTTTGGGTGTTAGGTGTCTTGCTCAGGGACACCTCGACACAGCTCGGGCGGGGGATCGAACCGGCAACCCTCCGACCGCCAGACGACTGCTCTTACAGACTGAGCCATGTCGTTTTGAGATTTAAACACGGACGTTTCCGAGATTTCACTAGTCTCGTCACGGCTGTGTATGTCAATGAACCCTCTGTTCTGATTGGCTGGCTAGATCAACAAACGTATGGCCATCTGAGCCGAGCGCTTTGATTCGCTCCGGCTATGAGGTGGGCCGTGCTAAAGGCGGTCATATGCAAATGAGCATATAGTTGTGATGTCATAAAGTTACACCTACTTAACCAGGTAAAGCAGCTGACGGACACCTGAACACCTCACCTCACCTGGTCTCTTGGATCTGAACTTCAAGGCGAGAACATGACGCAACAAAGCATGCGGCTTGCCCCGGACCAAGGTTGGGGATCTTTGAACTATTACCGTCTTCGGCGACGGTTTTAATCCGAATAATAATATTCTCTCTGGCGTGAGGCTCGCAGTGACGCGGGGGGATCACTTTGAACACGGAAACTATGCAAAGTTATAAAAATCTGGAGGAATAACCGGGCCTGTTCAGCTGAGCTGATTAACGTCGGTCTGCGCGGGAAGGGAATTAAAAGCCGGCGCAATCTCCCGGCTGCGTGATTGTGCTCACGGTGGCATTTGAATAATTCCTTCATTTACTTTGTGAATCATTTTGGCTTTGTGTTTATTTCCATCGCCGGGGCCCTTTTCATGTCGAGGCTGGGAAGACGGCCTCAGAAGACGTTGATTGGAGAGGTCTTGTCATCTTCATCCCCCCCCCCCCCCTTTTGTTGCCGGTACGATGGCATTTGGTTCGAGATAACAAGGCTGCTTCCTCCGTAAACAACGTCGCGGAAAATCACACCGGCAATTTCGAACGAACAAAGAGGAACGCGGAAAGGGTAAATATGTCAGGGCTCATCTTCAGCGCTTTGTTCCTTTTGAGACGTCGTGTTTTCCCCTCCCGTTCCCCGACACCGAGGCGCTCGTTTGGCTCCCGTTGACTTCAAACGCTCCCCAAATTCTGAAA
>NC_083761.1:81136252-81146252 GCF_963514075.1 Conger conger
TGTTCCAAAAAAAATAAAAAATAAAAATAATTTGGTCTTTGATCTGGTCATGTGTGTGTATGAGAGTACACATATATTAGCATAAAATGATATTTTCTCTGTTGAAGGCGACTATGTCACGAGTTGGGCATACTATAAAAGGTTTTACTCTGAGCCCAGTTGTTCTTAGGATGCGAACCTCTACCTTTGTAGCACTGAATTACAAACTGGGAGAAAACCGTTCGGCCTTATTTGGGGGCTGCTTGACAATGTGTTCATTAACAAATGCATAGTTGTTCTACACAGTGGGGTATGTGGCATACAAATTAAAGTCTATCAGCAATTCTGTTTTGGTTTTGGGGGACATGTTTATCTGAGCACTTTAGCTATTTTTTAATTATTTTTTTTTACCTCCAGACCTCTTCCATGTGGTGATGCTTTAAAACCCTCTCACCAGCACCCTCTCATGTGCTTTTGAACCGGGGGGACACCTCAGAAGAATACCTTTGGGTTTAAACAATACGTCATCCATAGACATTCCTGATCTTCTGCTTGCTCCTACTTCCTGCTCTTGTTGCAGTGCACACAAAAGTGCTTCGATAGTACTAATCTCCAAACATTCATGGTTGAAAACATCTGAACACTGTATCAGAGCACATGCTAGCCTGTGTTTTATAGAAGTGGTGGGCTACTGAGAATGTGTTTGCTTATTATCATTACGTAGTCTGTGGCTTCCAGAAGTTTGGGAATTCCTGCAGCACCTTGCAAGGCCCCTCCCCTTATGCCTTATGTCCCAGGGAATTTTCCGGCGCTTCCCGGAGTGGAAAGCATCCCGGAAGAATGGTATACTGAGCCCAGGAAGGCTCTTCAGTTCTTCACAGCAGACTACAGTTTAACAAACGCAGAAGAAGCATCAAAGAGCATCAAAAACGAACGAACGAGCATTCGAGCTGCATACGGCTCTCATACACAAACACTAAATTTAATGTGTTAACACATACAGTATAAACACTGCAGTCTGGAAGTATTTGAACAGGGACACAATTTTTGTTGATTTTGGCTCTTTGCTCCAGCAGATTGTATTATAAACAAAACTATTATTACGAAGTTATCATGAACTGCAGGCTGTCAGCTTTAATTTGAGGGCATTTACAGCCCTTTTTATACACACCCCCCCCCCCCCCCACATTTTGGGACCAAAAGTAATTGGCTGCTCAGCTGTTTCTTAGCCAGCTGTGTATTGTTGTATCATTAGTTCATGCACAAGAAAGGGCCAAAATGTTGATTGTAGGGTTGGTATGGCTTTTGCATTTGGAGTCTGTTGCTGTTGTCTCTCTCAACATGAGTGTTGTAATAATAGTGTAAAGTGTAAAAATAACATGAGTGCTGTAATAGTGTAAAGTGTAAAAATAACATGAGTGCTGTAATAATAGTGTAAAGTGTAAAAATGGGCCACGTGTGTATGCGTCTAAATCAGGGAACTCACCATCCAGGAACCGATGAATGAGAAACTCCAGCGTGCCACTAGGGGGCGTCTGACTCACAGGTAGTGGAGCTGCGTTCTTCTTCTCCCGCGTCGGGAGGCTCAGAGATCGGGAGGAGCGACGGCTTGAGACGAGCCGTGCGGGGCGCCAGAGTTTTTCCGGACTTGGATATGAAAGTCCGCCTCCCTCCGAACGCACTACAAATCCTTCACCTCTGCAGGAGGAGGCCGTAAAATACAGAAAAGTGTTGGACGGAGAGAGCGGAGAAAACGGGGGCCAAATTAAAGAAAAGAAAAGAGAGAGAGGGGGGGGGGGGAAAGAGAGCCGCAGCTGGATCCGTCTCGAGACGGCGACCCGGTGACCACGGCGTCCGCCATTAATCAGGAATGTGAGAGCGTTCTGTTTCTCATTTTCAGCCGAAGAGGCTCGTTTTGTCGGGAGGATTAAACGATGCCCGCAGCTGCTGCTGCTGCTGCTGCTGGGACCAGAGAGATGCTCCAAACCACAACATGGCGGCTACAGGAAACACACAAACACACAGGAAACACACAAACACTACGCCCTGAAGCAGCTACAGGAAACACACAAACACACAAACACTACGCCCTGAAGCGGCTACAGGAAACACACAAACACTACGCCCTGAAGCGGCTACAGGAAACACACAAACACTACGCCCTGAAGCGGCTACAGGAAACACACAAACACTACGCCCTGAAGCGGCTACAGGAAACACACAAACACTACGCCCTGAAGCGGCTACAGGAAACACACAAACACTACGCCCTGAAGCGGCTACAGGAAACACACAAACACACAGGAAACACACAAACACTACGCCCTGAAGCGGCTACAGGAAACACACAAACACTACGCCCTGAAGCGGCTACAGGAAACACACAAACACTGCGCCCTGAAGCGGCTACAGGAAACACACAAACACTGCGCCCTGAAGCGGCTACAGGAAACACACAAACACACAGGATACACACAAACACTACGCCCTGAAGCGGCTACAGGAAACACACAAACACACAGGAAACACACAAACACTACGCCCTGAAACAGCTACAGTAAACACATCACTGCGCCCTGAAGCAGCTGCAGGAAACACACAAACACACAGTAAACACACAAACACTACGCCCTGAAGCGGCTACAGGAAACACACAAACACACAGTAAACACACAAACACTGCGCCCTGAAGAGGCTACAGGAAACACACAAACACACAGGAAACACACAAACACTACGCCCTGAAGCAGCTACAGGAAACACACAAACACTACGCCCTGAAGCAGCTACAGGAAACACACAAACACACAGTAAACACACAAACACTACGCCCTGAAGCAGCTACAGGAAACACACAAACACTACGCCCTGAAGCAGCTACAGGAAACACACAAACACACAGTAAACACATCAACACTACACCCTGAAGCAGCTACAGGAAACACACAAACACACAGGAAACACACAAACACTACGCCCTGAGGCGGCTACAGGAAACAGACAAACACTACGCCCTGAAGCGGCTACAGGAAACACACAAACACACAGTAAACACACAAACACTACGCCCTGAAGCAGCTACAGGAAACACACAAACACTACGCCCTGAAGCGGCTACAGGAAACACACAAACACTACGCCCTGAAGCGGCTACAGGAAACACACAAACACTACGCCCTGAAGCGGCTACAGGAAACACACAAACACACAGTAAACACACAAACACTACGCCCTGAAGCGGCTACAGGAAACACACAAACACTACGCCCTGAAGCAGCTACAGGAAACACACAAACACTACGCCCTGAAGCAGCTACAGGAAACACACAAACACTACGCCCTGAAGCAGCTACAGGAAACACACAAACACTACGTTGAATACGCTTCTTACTTTTCTAATAACAATAATGACAACAATCACAACAAGAATAATAATAATAACAACAACAGCAATCACAATAATAATAATAGTAGTAATAATAATAATAATAATAATAATAATAATAATAGGTTGGCTAAGGTATTGTTGGTTGTTGTTGGTTGTCAGATCTCCGTGAGCAGGTTGAAGGTCTCTCTATCGCTTTCTCTCTCTCCCTCTCTCTGTCTCTCTCTCTCTCTTCCCCTGTCTGTCACTCTTTCCCTCTCTCTCCTTCCTCCCTGTGAGAGCGGATGGTGAGGAAGACTGCTTCCTCGTGAAACAAAGTGGCGCTGGTCTGCCAAAGACTGCGGTTCTTTCAGGCTTGCTGTTAGTCTCCTTGGACACTGTAACGCACCAACCTTTACGGGGAAAATCAGAATTGCAGTTTTTAACCCTTCAAGGTGTGCGAACACAAATATTTGATTTGAATATTCTAATCACAGAACATGCTAACACCGATGTAACAATCACTTCTGGTAATGGTAAAGCAATGGTGCTCTAGAACACTGGCTTAGAATTGAGAAGTGATTTTATAAGAATTTTCCTAACTGAACATTCGATTGCTGATCAGTGACAATCACTAGCCTGCTGGTAAGAATGGAATACTGAGCCCAGGAAGGCCCTTCAGTTCTTCATAGCAGACTCCAGTTTAACAAACGCAGAAGGAGCATCAAAGAGCATCAAATGGCTCTGATACACAAACACTAAATTTAATGTGTTAACACATACAGTATAAACGGTGCAGTCTGGAAGTATTTGAACAGGGACACAATTTTTGTTGATTTTGGCTCTTTGCCCCTGCAGATTGTATTATAAACAAAACTATTAATATGAAGTTATCATGAACTGCAGGCTGTCAGCTTTAATTTGAGGGCATTCACAGCCCTTTTTATACATCGCCCCCCCCCCCCCATTTTGGGACCAAAAGTCATTGGCTGCTCAGCTGTTTCTTAGCCGGCTGTGTATTGTTGTATCATTAGTGCAACAAGAAAGGTAATAAAATGTGGAATTGATTGTAGGGATGGTAATGGAAAGCAATGGTGCTCTAGAACACTGGCTTAGAATTGAGAACTGATTTTATTAGAATGTTCCTAACTGAACATTCTATTGCTGATCAGTGACAATCACTAGCCTGCTGGTAATGGAGAGCAATGCAGTTCTAGAACGTTGAATCAGGATTCTGAAAAAAAAAAAAAAAAAAACTCAAAACTACTCGGCAACAAGAGATGAAAGACTAATTTGCAAGGCAGCAGGTACACGCTGAAACACCTGTGGGTCACCGAGGCCCGTGGCCCTTCAGCGCTGCGGGCACAGCAGTGTGGAGTCTTAATCACATGTTTGCATGTGCAGAGCAACCGCTCCACTAATTAGCACGGTCGCCAGGGCAACTTGGGGCGGGGGGGGGGTGAAGAATAGACAAGCATCATCCGACAGGGAACAGAATGGAAGGGGAAGGCGAACACCACTGGAGTGGACAGGGGAAGGCAGGGGGCAGGGTCCTGAGCCGGGACGGTCCCGGGGATTGATGGGAAGGGTGCGGGAGCGCCCCTCTGACGGCACGGTCAGGGGACGGGACGGGGCGAGAGGGACAGGTGCTAAATTGAAGCCGACTCCCCGGTAAATGAGGATGAATGACCGTGTGCCAGACCCGTCATGGAGAGGGCCCCTCGGCTGGGCCTCCCGGTGCCGCCATAGCGACCTCCGTCACCTGTCAGTCGGTTACCGTGCCGACAGTGACAGCCCGAGAAGGGCTGGGTGGATGTCACGTCTGCTTCCTGGTCTGGCTCGGCCAATCAGAAGGCACGGTCCCGTGGGTTCACTCAAGGGCCAATCAAATGGAACACGCTGCAATGTATTGAAGATATGTGCAACAGAAATATAAATATTTATTTCAGTTTTTATTTTTATTTTATATTATCATATCTATACTTTTCATATCAATACTGTGTATATTGCCAGTACACTGTGAGCTACTGACATATCTTGACGATGTGTCGATTTTCAACATATCTCCAATACGTCCCAGCTCCGTGTGGAGAGACTGCGCTGTTTTTGGCAGGAGATCCAGGGGTTAAGGGCTGAAATAGCGGGGCGTCTGCCCGGAGGGGAGGGGGTATGGTCGGGCAGCAATCTCTGCCATCTGCTGCTCCGCGGTGGCTTGGGTTGTGGAGGTGGGCGGGGGGGGGGGGGGGGGGGGGGGGGGGGTATTTTGGGGGGTTTCACCGTACCTCCCAGGGCCTGAGCCCTCCTAATTGTTTCCCGCTTAAGCGAATCAAAGCGGCCCTCTCGCCCGGAGACCCCGGACGTGACCGGGCTGTCAGCTGCGATACGGTAATGGCGGCTCCCGGAACGCGCGCGGGCTGGCTGAGCTCCAGCGCGCCGGCGTGGGCGCGGGGTCCGGTCTGCGTCTCCGCCGTTCGCCGGCTCGCCACGGTCCCCGTGGTCCCTCTCCGTTCCCGTCGGTTCAGGTCAGAGCAGACGCCGTTCCGGGTACGCTGCTACCAGAAGCCTGTAGAATACAGGACGACCCACAGCACAGACGTGTTTTTCTTATTTTTTTAACTTTCTAAACTTCTTCACCGAGCAAAACTTTGGGCATTTAAAACGCTCCGCGCATCGCACACCCGTTAAATACGGCAACAAAACGGAATTTTAATACGGTCGAACACCATCAAATATTTTCGCCATCAATGGCAAAAGAAGAAGAACTCATTAGCTTAGAAAGTATAAAAATGTCAGGCATTACACGGGATGGCTGTTAATAATTCAACGTACGTAATGATAGCAACTGAAAAAAAAAAACGGCTTAAAACGACTTATCTTTCTTTTTTCGAAGTTATTACATGCACAAAAGTCAACATCAAACTGGATTAGGAGAATAGGATTGCACATTTGCGCTTTGATCTGGCAGATTACAGTAAATCTGTCATGGCACGCTGGAAAATGAAAAGTTTTTGAAACTCAAAGGGGCTGGGCCTTCACGCGGTTCCAGGCTTAAGCCGAATTCCGCCCCTCGTCGGTTAAGCTTCCCGGAGATTTCTGAGCGGCTGACGCGTCTCCAGGCTGAGGAGAAGGAAGACATCGCAACCATGCTTTAATGCAGAGGGTGAAAGGAGGGAGGGAGAGAGAGAGAGAGAGAGAGAGAGAGAGAGAGAGAGAGAGAGAGAGAGAGAGAGAGAGCTGAGGGAGAGAGAGAAACAGAGAGACAGAGAAGAGAGAGAAACAGAGAGAAAGAGACTGAGGGAGAGAGAGGAATAGAGAGAAACAGAGAGAGACAGAGAGAGAAACAGAGAGAAAGAGACTGAGGGAGAGAGAGAAAGAGACCGTCTCCATTTTGTTTTGTTAGTCATTTTGTTCTTATCAGTGTCCTCATTAGTGTTGATCGTTGAGCTTGTAGGTTGTCTATACACCTCTCTTTCCTTTCCCTGTTGTTTTCTTCAATTGACTGTATTTTATTCCATTCTCATGTGCGATTGTTATTAGTTGTTTCACCTGTAATTACCACAATACTGGGAGTGACAGAGACGGGCCTCATTCTGAAACTAATCAACTCTGACTGGCCTCTCAAAGGAATCGACTCTACCTGGCCTCTAAAACTAATCAACTCTGACCGACCTCTCAAATGAATCGACCCCGGCCAGCCTCTCAAACAGATCAACTCTGACTGGCCTCTGGTGCGAATCGACCCATCTCCAGCGCGACATTATAACATGTCCTCTGTCCCCGCAGCTTGAAGAAGCAGTCGCTCAAAGGGGCTCCTTTCCAAACATCCAGGAGGACTTAGAAACAGAGAAGCTCTTCTCTGTCACCTCCAAACTACAGAGCGCACACGGGGCCACACCGCCCACTCCACCTCCCGGCGCGACACCGCGTCCGTCTGACGACAACCTCCTCACCCCGTCAAGCGTCCCTCAGAGACCTGGAGGGTGCTTATCTCGTCTGTCAAGGTCCTTGGAAGCATTCGACAGGATTACCGTCAAACAGAATTTCTTCCTGTTTTTTTTTTTTTTTTGCCCCCAGACCCTACATTTATCTCTCTCGAAAAAGCTTCCAGAAAGTTCTGAATAGCGGAGACGTGACTGATGTTTGAAGAGTCCATTAATAACACTTACAGACCCCTTCAACAGGCCGGCCTCCCTCTCCGCGCGCGAGTCATGCAGCTGAGAGGCTGCCGCTCTCCCGTAACCTTTCACAACGACTGCTGCAGCAAGAGACAGGAAGAGAAGGACAGACACAGATGAATATTTAAACAGAGTGCATCCTCTGTCCCGGGAAGTTGATTAAAAGCTTGATAAAGGTTGTTTTTAATCCCACATCTCTCTCTCTTTCTTTTCCTCTCTCATTCATTCTTTCTCTCTGGCTCTCATTTCCTATCTCACTTTTTCTCTCTCTCTCTCTCTCTCCTCTCCCCCTATCTCGGACCAATTTAGCACAAACTAAGAAGTTGGAAAACAGTCAATCATTAATCATTTTGTCCGCAGATGGTGACATCAGTGGCCGTTGGGTAAGCAGGCGGCTCTTTGGGAGCGGAGTCGTTTCCTAATGAAAATAGCAGCGGGGGGATAAACAGGTAATCTGTGTGTAGCCAATGCAATTATGGAAAGAGTGGTCTGACACGCACACTGCAGGTATGGCCATGACCTCATCAGTCTCCAGGACAACCTGCCAGAGGCACAGGCCTCAACCCAAAACACACACACACACACACACACACACACAGACAGACAGAAACACACACACACACACACAGACAGAAACACAGACACACACAGAAACACACACACACACACAGACAGAAACACAGACACACACAGAAACACACACATACACATACACACACACACGCACGCACACACACGCACACACACACACACACACACGCACACACACGAACACGCACACACACACACACACACACACACACACAGAAACACACACATACACACACACACACAGACAGAAACACACACACACGCACACACACACACAGAAACACACACACACACACACACGCACACACAGAAACACACACATACACACACGCACACACATACAGACACATACACACACACATACACACACACAGACAGAAACACACACACACACAGAAACACACACGCACACAGAAACACACACACACACACACACATACACATACACATACACACACATACAGAAACACAGACACATACAGAAACACAGACACACACACACAGAAAAACACAAACCAGCAAGTGCACACACAGAGGTGCTCACTAAGACAAACACAGACACAGACAGAGACACACACACACACAAACACACACACATACAGTACATGCATGCATGCACACACACATTAACACCATCAAACGCACAGGAAAACACAAACATACTCACATTTTCCGCCGGTTGTGTGACCAGGTGAAGGCAGTGCATAGGCTCTCTACATTAACGCAGTGGACCTGTGTCGGTAATCTTCCACATCGAGCAATGCTCCCGTCCTCTTTACGAGCAAGACATTGCCTCTGGAGAGAAAGGGAGAAAATCCCATTTGGAGCATGACATCCCCCTTATTCCCAGGCATTCCCAGGCCTCAGTGTCCGAGAGACGGGCGGGAGAGCGAGAGAGCACCGTCAAACGGGCGTCATAACAACGATGGTAAACAGAGCGAAGATGACAGGAGAACACACATTCTCTCTCCGTCTCTCTCCCTCCGTTTCTCTCCCCCTGTTTCTCTCTCTCTCCCTCTATCTGTTCTCTCTCTGTGTTTCCTAACATAATCGTGTGTCTGCTTTCCTGAGATCCTGGCTTTGTTTTGGAAGATAGTTATTTTAGATTTTTTGGGGTTTATTGTCCGGGCCCAGTTCTGGAAGTACTGCTCTAGCAGGTCCAGATGCTGCTGTAGCCCCTGTGCAGTGGATGTCAGCAGCACCAGGCCATCTGCATAGAGGAGGAATTTAACTTCCATCTTGTTTAGTGTTAAGGCCTAGGGTTGTAGATTGTTGCAATAACACCGCTAGCTCATTTGCCTAGTTTGAATAGGGGACATCTCTGTCTCTCTCTGTCGCTCTCTCTGTCTCTCCCTCCCTCCCTCTCTCTCTCTCGCTCTCTCTCTGTCTGTCTCCCTCTCCCTCCCTCCCTCCCTCCCTCCCTCTCTCTCTCTCTCCCTCACTCCATCGCACAGCAAGCGGGAGACACTCATACTGTACATTTGACAGGTCTGCCCCCTCCTCTCTTTCAGATTGGGATCTTCCTCTCCGGAGGTCATCAGATAGTTGAACCGACTCCTCCTGAGCTGTCAGCAGCCGTTTACAGACACAGAGGAGGGAGCATCTCCACCACACGATACAATACGCCTTGTGTGAGTGTGTGTGTGTATGTGTCTGTGTATATATGTGTGTGTGTGTGCTTGTGTGTGTGTGTGTGTGAGTGTGTATGTGTGTGTTTGTGTATGTGTGAGTATGCGTGTGTGTGAGTGCGTGTGTATGTGTCTGTGTATATATGTGTGAGTGTGTGTGTGAGTGCTTGTGTGTGTGTGAGTGTCTGTGTATATATGTGTGTGTGAGTGTGTGTGTCTGTATATATGTGTTTGTGAGTGTGCCTGTGTGTGTGCGTGTGTGT
>NC_083761.1:81151252-81159251 GCF_963514075.1 Conger conger
TTTGTCTGCCAGCCCGGTCTCAGGAGGATAAGTTGGTTGCACTTAAAAAATGTTTTCTGTCTACTGCTTACATTTCTCCGGATCTGTTTCCCTGGATCTGCTAAATGCTGAACTTAAATGTACTGAAGTACCGTAAATAGATTTATTAAACAAAATGATCAGGGTTTCGAGGGTGAACAGCGGCACTGCACAGCACCAGCTGTCTAACGCTCACAAACAGTCATTTAGTTTAAATATTATTTAAACCAAAGGAGGATTCTGAGCAGCGGTGCATTCTGGGTATGAGGACGAAAATTTGGGCATGAGGGCAGGGGGCGCGGAGTCAGAGTCTAAGGGCCCCTATGACCCAATTAATTATTTATACGCTACTTGTTCTACCATTTTGTAGGCTACAACAGCTAATAATAATAAGGATAACCGGAGACCAGGGAGAATTGTTTGTGGTATGTATTTGGTCACAAACTCAGAACTGAGGACTATAACATTATTATTATTATTATTATATTATTATTATATTATTATTATTATTATTATTACGTAACGCAAAGGGCCGTGACGGTGTCTCACAAGGGACAATCTTAGGCTGTCCGTACACAACGAATAACACATCTGGATAATGCACTTTGTTACAGAAACCTAGCTGTTATGGCCGCCAGCAATCCCACAGCGTGGCGAAATAGCCAACGGTCAATGACGGAAATATAAATGTTTCTGACTCGATGAATTGTAGTATTCTGAGTCAGCCTCATTGAGTATCGGTGGAAAACAAGCGGCCATGTCCCTCTGTCGTATAAACAGAAGGGAAGGAGCGATAGAAACCTGTCGGCCTGTTTAGCCGGCGGACCGAAAGGTTATCCAAACTGAACTCCGAGTGCCCGGCAGAGAAACGGATAGACCCCCCCACCCCCCACCCCCGGCGGCCATTCTGAAACAGATAACGCGCCGGCAATTTCCAAAGCCATAACTTTTGGACAGCCACTTTTCGTCCTTGCCTATTGTCTGGGGCTCAGTTGGGAAACCGTTTGACCCCATATGGTCGTTTATAGCTAAAGTGATGGCTGGGGGGCGGGGGGGGGGGTGGGGGGTAGTCAGTGTTTGCTGAAACACAGGTCGGTTTGTCGGCCGGTCCAAGGTCTGTCTGCTTTAGAGGACCGTCCCGGGGAAGAGGTCTGTGTGCCAGGAAGGGGATGTTGCTTTTAGGCAGAAGGGGTCGCTGGCATACTCCCTCCGTGCAGTCGTTTAGAACACGTTTCCACCGTCTACACCCATCGTCACATATGAAAAAGAAGTTCATATTCACAAAAGTTTTTTACGTTTTTCAATATTTTCCCAAAACTATACATAGTCATTACATATCAAGTCTGCCCCCCATAGTCCCTTCGTGGCCCCACAGGGGACGACAGACCCCCAGATGAAACCCCCAGGGCATAGGGCCACAGCCTGCACAGACATATACACAGACACACACAGACACAGAGTCAGCGCATGGAAGCAAGGCCACTTTGTGTTTCAATGAACTGCTATAAGCAACTAAGTTCCATTCATTCTGCTGTTTACTGGTGGGTGTGACTTGGGTTCAAGCATTTCGGGACCAGAACCACGTTCCTGTTTTGGGCTATTTTGGGCTCTGCCAGAGGGGATCTCTGAGGCCCGTCCCAGGACACAGGCAGGGGTGCAGGGGTCCTGTGCAGGAGGGGTTGTGTTTGGAGGGGCAGGAGAGTCAGGGTGCAGTAGGAGGTTTAACTCTGACCCCATTTCACCCCTCCTTCCTGTATTCCACCACAGAGGAACTTCTGCTTCACCAGATCTGTATATAAATCTTTCCCTCCTCCCCCCACTCCTAAACACACACCTCCCTCCACACGCTGCCCCCCCCCCCTCCGTCCTGCAGACATGTGGGGGACATTAGTTCTCCTCTGTCGGCAGGTACCTCCGCCGTCCGGCCCAAAAACCTTCAGCTTTCTGCAGCACCCAGAACGCTCCTGTTCCACAGACTGTTGCCTCAAACACACGCATGTCCTGCTTAATAACATGACCACGATGGAGGTGGTGATGATGATGATGATGATGATTGTACTACTACTACTGCTGATAATAATAATAAAAAATAACAATAATAATACTTTTATTTTGGAGATTGTGACTGATTGTGTTTTCCTTAAAGAGTATCCAGGTCGTCATGTGACAATTAACGGTAAAACATTTTTACATATATAAATGTGGACCCATCTTTCACAGTAATCTGTATATAAGTATTTTTCAGTGAACGGTGTAAAGTTAAAGTCTACATTTCCACGGCGGGGCGCGACAAACGGAGGTTCCTGAACACACGACGGACCCAGAGACACAGGACACAGGCGGAGACAGGAAACGGGGAGGATGGAGGAACGGTGGAGAGGTGCCCCTGGGAAATGTCTTCATCACAGGGATGCTCCTCTCTCCTCTCTCCCCTCCGTCAGGGACGGGGGCCGGGGGGGGGGGGGGGGGGTGGACCCCACACGACAGGGCCCGAGCAGAGTACATATATCACCAGGCCCCTCTCACAATGAACCCCCCACACCCCCCCCCCCCCACCTCTATCCACCCCACCCCTCCCGCATTCCCACATTTCCATATTTTCCTCTGTGTTGCACATTTTTCCAAACCATTCCAGCGCCCATTGGGGGGACCTGTGAATACAACCCAACCCCCCCCGCCCCCGCAACACCCCCCAACACCCCCCGCCCACCTCAGCCCTCAGCACCCCCCCCCTCATCCCCCACCCACCCAAGATTTGTTGCCAGTTAATTCTAAACGACCGTCTCCTGCAACAAAACCCGGAGTCTTTAGATGTGAGTAAATGATAGAGAAAATGGGGTATTTTGGGGGGGGGGGGAGGCGGGGCTTCTTGTGCCTATAAATCTGCAGTAAATTAAAGCTCACCCCAAACCCCCCCCCCCCCCCCTCCCCTCCCGCGGCTCTTTGTCTTGTTAATACACATTAACGCCTGGCTGGCTGCCCGCTTTGACCGCCGTCGAGGTGACGCGGCTACAGAGCTGCAGATGTGGACCTCACCGGCACCCTGACCCCTCCCGCCAAACTCATTTGCATCAGCAACAGTCCACCCCCCCACCCCACCCCCACACCCCCGTCCTCCGACCCAGGCCCCCAAAACAGGCAGGAATTCCTCCGCAACTTCCTGCTTCAAAAGAATTGCAAAGTAACAACTTTTCAAAGAGACACAATTGAAGGAGGAGAGACAGAGAGAGAGGTGTAGAGGGAGAGAGGGGGGAGGAGGAGAGAGAAAGAGAGTATAGAAAGAGAGAGGGAGAGAGAGTAGAGGAAAGAGAGATAGAGAGGGAGAGATAGAGAGAGAGAGGGAGGGAGAGATAGAAAGAGAGGGAGGGAGAGATAGAAAGAGAGGGAGGGAGAGTAGAAGAGAGATCCTCCTTCCCTCTGTAAAACCAGACTGTCTTCCGCAGACTCAATGCATTTCTTCCTTTTTTGTGGTTGGGGGGCGGGGCGGGGGCCCAAAAGCACGCACACCACCCCCCAGCCCGGCCGCTCTGATATAAACACATTCATGTGGATTATGAGCGTGTAAAGGGGCTTCTCTCTTCTCTCCCTCCACACCCGACCCATAACACACCGTGCACACACCCCTCAGCTCTGCAAAACAAAAACACAGAGAGAGAGAGAGAGAGAGAGAGAGAGAGAGAGAGAGAGAGAGAGGGGGAGAGAGAGAGAGAGAGAGAGAGAGAGGGAGAGGGAGAGGGAGAGGGAGAGGGAGAATGTCTGAGAGAGAGAGAGAGAGGGAGAGAGAGAATGTCAGAGAGAGAGAGAGAGACAGTGAGAGACAGAGAGAGAGAGCGCAAAGAAAGAGACAGAGAGAGAGAAAGAGGGAGGGAGAGAGAGTGAGACACAGGGAGAGATAGAGAGAGAGAAAGAGAGAGAGAGAGGGAAAGAGAAGGAGAGAGAGTGAGACACAGGGAGAGATAGAGACAGTGAGACACAGGGAGAGATAGAGACAGTGAAAGACAGAGAGAGAAAGAAAGAGAGAGCAAAGAAAGAGACAGAGAGACACCGCACCAAGAGAGCTTCCTGTTGAAAGACAGTCTTCCTGCACTCGCCCCGTCCCAGTGGCTGATGGTGGGGCCGCAGATGAAGCTGGCATGGTTTGTAAAAGAGTGCCGTGTTATTATTTGCAGTAAAGTGCAGTAAAGCGGTAAAGCTCTTCGCCCGTTGCAGACGTATCCGGGCTTAGTTTCACCCCGATGAAAAACACAAGCAGGGATTAAGAGCGAGCGCGCTCGTAGGCAGTGTAAGGCAGGCCTGCCGGAGCAAAGCAGAGATGCGCACTTTCACCAGCAAGCCAGGGAGCTGAAGGGCCTCATTAAACGTGAGAGGCTCACTTCATTTAACAACAGCGGATAAAACCGGCGTCCGGACGCAGCGCGAATCGCATTGGTTTTACGGCAACCTCTAAATGGCCGCGTTGTTTGCCTTTTCGATGTGCGAATAAACACAGCGCAACCTTGCATTATATCATTGTTTATTTAGCAACCCTCCTTCACAGTCTTTTCTCCTGAATTTCGGGATTTCCAGTACTCCACACCTCGTGAGTCACATCTCTTACACCCGTGAAAGCTCGAGAAGCTCTAAAGATGGGATACAGTCACCCCTATGGGCAGGAACTGCATGCCTGGGGGGGGTCATGAATTGTTTGACCCCTTATAGGGGAGAGTGGGCACCAATCAGAGGAGAGGAATGGGTGCTCAGCATGAACTGTACAGGAAGTTGTTCAGTGACGACCTCAGTTAGCCTGGCTGGTGTAAACCCACCCCAACAAAAAAAAAAAAAAAACAGCTCAAGCTTTGTTTTGAAACACCTGGTGGCTGCTTGACCAGCTCTTATGAGCTTCCAGCACTAGCTGGTTGACCAGCGAGACCAGCTTATGACCAGCTCATACCCAGCGAGACCAGTTTATGACCAGCTTGGACATGCTGGTTGACCAGCTCATACCCAGCTAGACCGGCTTCATGACCAGCTCATACCCAGCTAGACCACCTTTATGAACAGCTTGGACATGCTGGTTGACCAGCTCAAACCCAGCTAGACCGGCTTCATGACCAGCTCATACCCAGCTAGACCAGTTTATGACCCCAGCTTGATCAGCTCAATTGTCAAGCTGGTGTAGCAGGCAAGGCTGGATTTTACAACAGGGGTGTTCAATCCTTTGACGGACTATGAGACTTCCTATCTTACTATGCCACCTGATTCAACAAATTAAATAAGTACGGTCCTTAAGCAAGGGCTTCATAAGTAGAATCACGTCTCACAATGCAGGACTAGAACTAAAACCTGCACCCCCATGCTATACAGGGAGGGGCAAAACAACTGTGACCTGCCACTACAGGCCTCAGTAATTACATTACATGACAAGTGAGAAGAGGACCTGAGAGGACAGTGCGGTTCCGAGTCCTAGCGTGACCACACAGATACAATCGGAACCCTTGAAGAATACATCGACATACCAACTAGCATACCACGGTTGGCAGCTAGAATACCCCGAGTACAACAATACAATATCTAATACAAGTAATGGCTGGATAGCCAGGATATTAACCTGCAACCTGTAACCGAAGAGTTTAGTACACTTTCTGAAATAAAGTGACAGCGTGCTCTCTTGTTTGTATTTGGGTAGCGTCCCAGTGACAAAGTATTTGTACCTTTTAAGGCACTTTCTGTACCTTTATCTCTGAGAGCGTGATCAGAAGCCACACATCAGCACTCATCTGAGCTAAAGGACCGCTGTGGGTCCCTGTTTTTCTCTCAGGTTCAAGTTCTGGCCGCAGACACGGAGAGGACTCGTGGCTTTGCTCCCAGAAACCCCGGGGCAGCCACACAACAGGAAGCGGACTGAATCATCTCCGTATTTCTCTGCCTAAAAAAACCCGCCGTGCTCGAACTCATTAAGCCCCTTTTGTTTGGAGCTTGATTACGGGAAAAACCTAGCCTTTACACACACACTCACACACAAATAAAATTTGATTAAAGTCCATTTTGGGCAGCAGTTTTCCTTGTCTAGACCTATGGACTGACTCATAGGGTGTCCTGCTTTGCATAAGTATGCGGCTGCATGCTATTTGAGCTGATGCACTGCATAATATTGTTTAAATATACAATAATATTACAGTTAACCCCTAGCGGTTGTTTTTAGTGCCCCGGTGAATTAAGAAGCGTGGAAGTTGTAGTACGCTCAGGTTGTCTTCTTTGAAGAACATGAAGTTAACTTTTTTTTCCTGACGTTTTCTTACTGACGAGGGAAGAGTTAGAATGTTTACTCTGGAAAGAAAAAAAAAAACTGGGGCAGGATTCGGAGACTTTAATGAGCTTGTCTCGTCTGGTTCAGGATAGCAGGCTCTTCTCTGGGGGGGAAGTTGCTGACAGTGTACAGTTTGAGACGGCTTCTTCTCACCGTCCCTCGTTGTTTACCCGCTCCGCATCTCTGGCTGGAGACCGTGCAGACATGCACTCTGTGAACCTCCACCCCAGCCCCCAGCCCCCTATTCCCCCTCCACACCCCCCCCCCCCCAGAATGCAGACAGGCTGACAGAAATGCCAATCTCTGCGGATGTCGACGCGTCCCTCTGGTCTGTTCGCGTTAGCCCCGTGCTAACCCCGGGCCCCATCCGTCCTCCCTGGGCAGGGCTAGCGGCTCGTAGCCGCAGCGGGAAATGCACAGAGCCCCAGGAAGGGCACCGCCGCGCCGTAACACTGACAGGCAGGAGAGTGCCGGTGGCAGCTCGAGGAGGGGGGCGGGGCGAGGGACCCGGCCTTTGTGTCCGTGTAATACTGGGCCAGAAACAACCACGGCCGTGGAGCTGACGACGAAACGAACCGCTACGCAAACACTGTCCGCCTCTACTGTGAGGCAGCCTGTAGCCTAGTGGCTGAGGTACATGATTGGGACAGCCTGTAGCCTCGTGGCTAAGGTACATGACTGGGACAGCCTGTAGCCTCGTGGCTAAGGTACATGACTGGGACACCCTGTAGCCTAGTGGCTAAGGTACATGACTGGGGCAGCCTGTAGCCTCGTGGCTAAGGTACATGACTGGGACACCCTGTAGCCTAGTGGCTAAGGTACATGACTGGGAAAGCCTGTAGCCTAGTGGCTAAGGTACATGACTGGGACAGCCTGTAGCCTAGTGGCTAAGGTACATGACTGGGGCAGCCTGTAGCCTAGTGGCTAAGGTACATGGCTGGGACAGCCTGTAGCCTAGTGGCTAAGGTACATGACTGGGACAGCCTGTAGCCTAGTGGCTAAGGTGCATGACTGGGACAGCCTGTAGCCTAGTGGCTAAGGTACATGACTGGGACAGCCTGTAGCCTAGTGGCTAAGGTACATGACTGGGACAGCCTGTAGCCTAGTGGCTAAGGTACATGACTGGGACAGCCTGTAGCCTAGAGGCTAAGGCACATGACTGTGACCCTGTAGGTTGGTTGTTCAAGCCATGCTGTTGCCAAGATAAGATCCCCACAGCAGTTGGGCCCTTGAGCACGGCCCTTAACATAGCTCCAGGGGGGGGATTGTCTCCTGCTTAGTCTAATCAACTGTAAGTTGCTTTGGATAAATGTGTCAGCTAAATAACACATTCTTTTTTATTTTTTTATTACTGCTCTCTGGAGTGACAGTATCTCTCACTCTGGAATGCCTGGCCTTTGTGATCTGCACTTCGTTGTTCGTATGTCACTCTGGATAAGAGCGTCTGCTAAATGCCTTGTAATGTAATGTAATACACATGGAGAAATAAAGTGACACTTTTTTCGAAATATACCCTGTATATGTTCTCTTTAGGTACAATGAGTATGTTTTCCAAGCAAAAAAAAAGCTACATATGAATTATATATTGTTGGGTACAATTTTATTCCTCTACCCCAGCAATAAAATGCTCTACGTATTTAGGCATTTTTCATACCTTTATTTCTGAGAGTGCGTTCGGTGGCCGAAGACGGGGCA